>NC_058341.1:70863596-71172681 GCF_905475395.1 Chrysoperla carnea
GAGGGTGTTTTTGGTATGGTTAGATAGAGTTTCAAAAAATATTTGATACGTGTTTTTTCGTTTCAATTTTTTTTTTTAACTATTCAGAATAATCAGCCTGGACGGGTGGTTTGGAACACCCAGTATATTTATAACCATATTTTCAAATTATGCGTACAACTTTCAGATTTACAAAGAAACAATCCTAACATACTGCTTTTGTAGTAAATATTATAAACCACATGAATTTTAAAAAAACCTTAGTAACATGACATTATACATAGGTTTTCTTTATATTTACATAGGTTTTCCTTATACAAAAATGAATCCCCTTTTTAACCCCCTAGGGAATGAATTTCCAAAAATTCCTTCTTAGTACACACTTATGTCATTTAAGAAACGTGTGTACAAAATGCTTCTAGACTCAGCGGTTTCAACTCTGCGTTGATCGATCAGCCACTTCTTCTTTAATATATCTAGATGAAAAAATTTGATAATGCGATTTTTAAAATAGAATGAATTTTACAATTAGTTGGATGCCATTGTGAGATTATTGGCCAATGTGTTCGACTGGATACTCTAACTATTCAGAATAATCAGCCTGGACGGGTGGTTTGGAACACCCCGTATATAAAGTTCGAACCGACAGAAGCAGTCGAGGGCAAACCAGTAAAGATAGAAACTATAGAAAAAATAGCATAGAATGAATATTTTTAGTTCAATGGTAAGTTAACACATTTAAATATGTAAAAATGTTGATTGGAATGAATAAATAAATGGTTTGGAATGAAAAAATTTTCAAATTATTGTAATTAATTATTATACCATGTATATATGAAATATACATAGTATATTAAGTTTAGTCCCAAGTCTGTAACGCTTAAAAATAATGATGCTAAGAAAAAAATTTTATCATAAGTGTTCATAAAATTTCCTAATTAGTCCATTTCCGGTTGTCCGTCCATCCGTCCGTCCGTCTGTGGACACGATAACTCAAAACCAAAAAAGATATCGAGCTGAAATTTTCACAGCGTACTCGGGACGTAAAAAGTGAGGTCAAGTTCGTAAATGAGCATCATAGGTCAATTGGGTCTTGGGTCCGTAGGACCCATCTTGTAAACCGTTAGAGATAGAACAAAAGTTTAAATGTAAAAAATGTTCGTTATAAAAAAATAAAAAAATTTTGTTTGAAACATTTTTTCGTAAACATCACTGTTTACCCGTGAGGGCGCCAATTAGCCGGAAATTTTATAATATGTACTATACTTGATTATCAGTTATGTATCTATGTGTCACATGTATGTATGTGTTATGTGATAAAGAAATCAACACTGACATGGTATTTCATGGTATTTCATGGTATTTCAAACAATTAACTCAGTAAATTGTTTGTTTTCACTTGTTTTTATTTGAACTATAGTTTTCGATGGTTATTTTTGTTAAAAAAAATATAAATAATAAAGAAATAACAGTGACTATTAACTTAATTAATTTAATAACGATAATATTTATAATACCTGTGATTTATTACCATTAGTATTCAGCAATAAAATATGTAATGATTTTTTTTTTTAATTAATTAAAAATTTCAATTTTTTTATTTTTTAATCAAATTTTATATAAAAATATTCAATAAACTGAATTACGTTAAATAAAACAATTATTTTTAATTAAGCTATGTTAAGCGTGTATCTCAGAATTATGTACTTCCATTCCCGGAATCAGGTTCAAAGCCAAATTTAATCACGGAATTAGAGACAAAGTCCGGAAAATTAATGTTTAATACTGTATTTTAAAGACTTAAGCGTGAAAAAATGGTGAAAACTAATTCCCAATAAATCATTTTGTACGACAAATCAATGTTTATAGTGGAAATATTTATATTTATTTTAATAATCAGCGTCAAAGTGCATTGTGCCTAAACAACCAGTAATATGGTAAATTTATCTTATATTTGTATCACTCCCTTCTATAAAAGGGTTTTAGACTTTTAGGACGCTTGTGATGTGGTACAGAGTATATAAAATATGTTTTAATAATAATATGGAACCTTATATAATTGTAAAAACAGGATTTAACGGGATCTACTGATACAAATTTAGAAACGTATATTTCTTTTTTAGCTACAATAGCAAACATAAATACATACATACATACATACATTACATGTGAATATTATTAATATACATTTTAAATTGGCCTACATTTTCTTTTGAAATATAAATAAACGTTACCATTAATAATGATTAGGTAACAACAACAGAACACAACACAACACATGATTAGTATTCGTTGTATCATCCATATTCATCTTCATTCTACATCGTTCGCATCTCTTTGATTCATTTAAAATACAAAAGTGTAAAATATAATGATGATGATGGAACATACCGCAAAAACATTATTTGTACTTAAAAGAATCATTAATTATTCCAAAAATGGTTGAAAAATATTTGTAAAACACATCATAAATTTTAGTTGAAAGAACCTTTTTTGCAATTGTTTATAAAAAAAAAATTAAATAAAATGAGGACACGCTCAATTTGGTTTACCAATTTAGGAGAAATTATCAAGACAAATTATCGTTATCTTGGATCAATGGACCAAGAAGCGGCTGTAAAATTTCCAAGTTACCTAGAGTAGAAGAAAATTTTTGGTGCAAAATATCACACGCTTACTTGGTCCATATGTTATAGGGATCAAACATTTAAATACAATTTTTAAGTGATTATTATTTTGCAAACAAGTGAAAGCAAACAATTGACTGAGTTAATTGTTAAAATATCATGTATAGAAAGTGTTGAATGTCCGAGCTTTTTTTATTAATTAAAAGAGTTAAAAAAACGAACACAAGGGTAGTCTATACTAAGTTTGAAAAATTACTTCAAAATGTTGATTTTCCTAATAAAAAGCCACAAAAAATTACATTTTGGCAAAAATAACACGCTTTCTTGGCATTAAATTAATTTAAATTTTAAAACTTTTTTAATCTGTCAAAAATGCTGTAATCCATTTTGGGGACGTAATATTGGTAAAATCAACAGTCATTACTTCAAAACGTTTCGAAGCAGTAATTTTCCCATAGCGTAACTCGTACCATAATCCACATCTATGTTGATTCTTAGTCTCTTTTTCTGCGATTCTAATATTTATGTCATTCATTCATCACAATCATTGCTTTTTTTTATTACAAATTAGATAATATAATGAGAGCAAGAATAAATTTTTTTGTAAACAAAATCGTTTTCATTTTTTAAGTTTTGACATGTAGTATTTTAATAAATAAATATAGGCACAAATGAAATGCACTGACTAAAGATATACACTGAACTGATAGTTTTTGTCTGTATGACATCACACCAGGCCTTGCTCGTATTTTAGGTCACATGATATACAGTTTAAAAATTACGCTTTTAAAAGTTACTACGATAAAACAATTATGTGCTATTATGACCCAAAATCAGAATATTTCAGTATATTTCTACATAAATTTTTTAAGAATTCTATTATGGCGACCTTTCGGAAGCCATTTATTTGGTTTTCGAAAATTTTCGGAAATAATTTTGTTTTTGTTTTTCGAAAATGTTACACAAGACTACTAGTTGAATGTTCAACTCTCATTCTTATATAATTTTGGAGAAGATGGGCACCAAAGTTTTGTCCTAATGCTTCAAACAAAAGTGTTTATTTTTTTGATAAGGAACATTTTTTACATTTAAACTTTTGTTATATCTCTAACGGTTTACAACCTTGGCCTATGTTGCTCAATTACAAATTCAACCTCACTTTACGTCCTGAGCAGGCTAAATTCGTCTTGAACCCTTGAATGATTGATTTTATGAATACCTATACAATATTTTATTTAAGCGTTACAAACTTGGGAGTAAACTTAGGATACCTTGATATATTTCATAAATATTTCATATGGTATACAAAATAAGGCTATTGTACGTGAGTAAATAAATGTAGATAAATTAAACGTTGTTAAATATAAAGTAAAATTTATTATGAGTCATTACTTCAAAATTGGTCTCCGAGGTACCTGGTGCCCGATTCAGTCACGATATTCGTGTGCAGCGACCCAAAACCCCCATGTAACGAGTTTGAACCGATTATATAACGAATTTCCCGCAAACTCCAGGAGACAACGAGGATATCATTTACCCTAGGCACCAGGTACCTCAGAGACAAATTATGTTGCGATATTCGTATTCAGCGGCCTCAAATGAGTAACAAGCTTGGAATCATTTTCAACACTATTAACCAAATTGTGAATTTCTCATATTTACGGTTAATTTAAAATACAATTATAAAATGCATATTATTTATCCAAATTGCATATTTTTAATTTTTTATAAATCAATTCAAGTCACAGACTCATCAATTCAAGTTTTCTGACGCTCCAACGAATCAAATGCAGAATACCGCATTCAAATCCGTTTTTCAAATTTTTCGAACTTTGACTCTTTTTTGTGTTTTGTTTCCGCGGATAGCCCCTTAATATGAAACGCATTAGAACTAAAAATTTGTATTTTATGGACAGCCTTATTTTTACACCACAGAAGTATTAAATATTTCATGCAATTCCTTTGATATGTCTCTAAAACCACCCACATATTTATTTTTAAAAAATTACAAAAAACTAAATAAAATAAATTGTAAGTATAGTTATTTATAATAAAACACAATAGAATAACAAATTTCATGGGAACATTTCATATAAAAAATAATTTAAAATCGCGTGCTATCATGTCATACCCACAACGACTCGACTCACATCAATAAATGTGTGCGCTTATAGCAATAAAAATTGTATAAACAAACTCCACGATACCGAATACAGATGATGATGATATATCTAAGTACTAATCCCTTAGATTTTTAATGTCACAAAAGCTAACTTTTTAAATATTTCTTTTTTTTATAAATATAGTATATTTTGTCATACAACAACACACGAACCCATAATTCCCTTGACTCTTTTTTGAAAATAAAAATAAAAATTTTTTATTTCTTCTTTTACATTTTTAATATTTTTGTTTTGAATTTATTATTATGTCAAGTGACGGTAGCACAGGCTGAGAATTTTCGTATTTAAGTGTTTAAAAAAATACCTGTCCGGTTTTTAGAGAGATAATTATAATGCAAAGAGTAGTTTTTTTAAGAAAAATTTTTTGAAAATGAGAGGAAATGAGTTCAAATACGATGGAAACTTTACCAGAAAACATGGGTTTATCGCGGAAAAATTTAATTTTTCGCCATTTATTTTCTCGACTTGTATGCCTCGTAGGAAATCCGTTCGAGGCACAAAATTGTTGCTTTTAATGGTATCTTTTTGAAAAAACATTTTCGTCACAATTTTTTTGTTGAGAGTTGCCCTACAACCTCTGCATAATTATTAATCCGTAATGGAACCGGAAAAACGTAAAGTAAAACGGGATATTTTTCACAAGATACCATTAAAAGCTACAATTTGAGCATCGAGCGGATTTCCTGCGAGTCATAGGTACAACCAGAAAAAAACGCGATATTTTAGCGATAAAAACGTATGTTTTTTCGCGGTTTTATGTCTTTACTCACCTCTAAATCTCCACTAAATTGAGTAAGAGGGCTCAAAATTTGTATGCGAATTAAGTCAATACTTTTTGATCCCATTCGCTTCGCTAAGTTAAAATGTAAATTCTCCGCGTTACAGCCTTCACTCTTCGTTATGCTCCTTCCTTAACACTCGAAATAGAGATAGGGATTATTTTACTCAAAATATATATACAGTTTTCAATAAAAAAAAAAACATTGATTGAACAGATGGCCTCAAATTGCATCTCCTTCACCCTTTCTACAGGAATCTTCAATTTATGATTTACAAAGACATTCATAGATGATCAGTGAAATATCAAAAAATTAATTGATTTTTTATATTTTTATATCTTTATAAAATATAGTTCATGTGCTATTCTGATATATTATGTATGTAAGTTATTGTTTCATTAAAATCCATTGAGTACTTTTTGTAATGTAGGTATAGGGATTTCATGCGTTATAAAACCTAAAAAGGCAAAAAACTCATTTCATTAAAAATTGTCTAATAATAAAAACGTAGGTATATCTAATGAGACGAAAATATGACCTTATAGGTGTAGTATTTTTTTAAAAATATTTTAATTTAATTTTATTTGCGGGTTATAATTTGCAAATTACTGATACATAATGTGCGATCGTCTACGTTTGTTTTTTATAATAGTACCAGTATCTAGCTAGTCAATATAGAAAATGATATTGAACTCAACTATCAGAGATATAGTATGTGTAGTCAGTTCATGAAAAAAGTATTTTTAAAATTTGTTTTTATCTGTGAAAGTCACAAACTAATCTGTAAAATTTGTAATTCATATATAGAGGTTCTATGGTGTAATGGTTAGCACTCTGGACTTTGAATCCAGCGATCCGAGTTCAAATCTCGGTAGAACCTATAATAAATTTTATATTTTTCGAAATTATTTTGAATTTATATTTTGCGAAGCATACAGATTTCTTTAATATTTAACAGTTTTATTGATTAGTTTTTATCTATTCGGATTTTGATACCACTAATCTGAGTTCGAGACGAAAGGTCCATGGATCTTCACCCATCTGATAACTAGATGAGATATATTTTTTATAAAATTTTATTGATTCTTAAACAATGCTGTAATAGTTTCTCTATCGAAAAGTGTTCACGGCTATTTTTATTTAAATTAATTTTAATCAATTTTTTCTATTAACAGTTTTTTTCAGACAAGCTATAAAATTATTTTCGTAATTAATAGATCTTTATTTTTTTACCAATTTCGATTGGTTAACCAATCGGTGTAGATCTGTTCAACAGGTAAGTCAATATAGGTAACTACACCGATCTGTTAACCAATCGAAATTAATATCAAAAAAAAAAAAATTTAATAGGGAATATTCATGTATTTTTTTTATATTTTTAATTCATTGTTTACACCGTTATAACAAAGTAAAAAATATAAATACTGCTTAAAAATGCTACATAAATGAATCGTTTTAAAGCTTTTTCAAATTATTTTAATTAATTATTTTCTTTAAATTTTGATTCCCGGAATTATGTTCTTAACTCAGTGATAGTGAACCATATTACGGGAGTCTACCGTAATTAGGGAAAATAAGAAGTAATTATTTTTAACTCTCATTTAAAAGTGGTGTTATAAATATTAAAATATTTTTTACTGATTGAAGCAGTAGATACCGTAGATTTTTGTGAGGTAATTACGGGATATGTTTTTTTTTAATTTGGCATAATTTATGCTTAATTACTTGCTTTTTATGATAAGTATATAATGTGTAAACTTGATTTTATTTTGTTATTTAAATTAATTTTTGATGATTATTAATGTTAAAATAACTTTTACTATTATTAAAAGAATTTAAAAAATAATAATTCTATTAACTTCATTAATTTAATCATGATAATATTTATAATACCAGTGATTTATTGTCATTAGTATTCCGCAGTATGTTATGATTTTTTTAAAATTAATTAAAAATTAAAAATTTTTATTTTCAATCAAATTTTATCTGATAATACTCAATAATCTTAATTACATTTAACAGAACAATTTTTTAATTTACCTATGTTAAGTGTGTATCCCGTAATTATGTACTTTCATTCCCGGAATCAGGTTCAAAGCCAAATTTTATCACGGAATTAGAGACAAATTCAAAGTCCAGAAAATTAACGTTTAATACTATAAATTAAAGACTTTGGGGTGAAAAAATGATCAAAACTAATTCTCAATAAATCATTTTATACGACAAACCAATTTTTATAGTGGAAATATTTATATTTATTTCAATAATCAGCTTCAAAGTGCATTATGCCTAAAAATCCCGTAATATGGTACATTTACCTTATGGTCTAGGTCTCTTATACAAAAATTGATTATTGTTTCGCCGTCTCCATTTAATATGTAATTTTTGACGTTTATCATTAGGATGTAACTTAATATTATGGGCAAGTAAATCGTTTCGTTCAGAAAATATCTGTTTACAATCAGGGCACGTAAAACATTTTTCACCAACGTGTTCTTTAATATTATGTGCCATTACACTTAACTTATTTGAAAACACTTTGTCACAAGTAGTACACTTAAATGGTTTTGCTTTTGATTTTAAGAATTGATACTCTCTTTGGGTAATTGTATCGCTAGGTTCAGATAATATCGCACATCTTCTATCACAAAACATCGAATCGATACAATTTTTCCTACGTCTTTCTTTGTTTAACATTGCTCCACAATGTTTACATACAAATTGTCGTATCGAATTATTGTTAATATTTCTTGTATCATCAAAATTTGCATTTGAAACGGCATGCTCTAAATTCATATCTGATCCTAAATATTGATTAGATGTTTCATCATAATCATCTTTTAACTCTTCTTTGATAATGAGTTCTGATTCTAAATTCATAACTGAGCTTAAATATTTATCAGACGTTTCATCACATTCCTCTTTTATTTCTTCTTTAATAATAAGTTCTGTTTGAAGTGATTCAATATCGGGTTCACCTTTTACGGATATTGATGCATATGGATGATCAAATTTAACAACTTCCATTTTCAATCAAATTGATTTCATCTATTTTTTTATATATTCCCTCATCAAAAATTCAATACATTCAAAACTGATTTTGACATATAAAATCCACATACTTTATATTATAGACCAGCCAAGAACCACAGATTAATACTGAATGTAGACAAACAAATTACACTCGATTTTGTACCAACATGTCATAGACCTTTTCATTTTAAAAAGTGATTTTTTTTTGTTTTCTGGGCTGAATGTCAAAAAACTATTCAAGCAATACAATATCATTTATGTTTTATCTTTGTTATCAAATTTTGGTATAGTGTTCATAAAATCGCCTAATTACTAATTAGTTCATTTTCGGTTGTCTGCCCGTTTGTCTGTGGACATGATAACTCAAAAACGAAAAAGATATTAAGCTGAAATTTTTATACCGTCCTCAGGACGTAAAAAGTAAGGTCGAGTTCGTAAATGAGCAACATAGGTCAAATGGGTCTTGGGTTCGTAGTACCCATCTTGTAAACCGTTAGAGTTAGAACAAAAGGTTAAGTGTAAAAAATGTTCCTTGTTGAAAAAATTTTATTTGAAACATTTTTTCGTAAAAATCACTGTTTACCCTTGAGAGCGCAAATCAGGTGCAAATTATATAGAATGTATTATATGGAAATATCAGTTATGTGTAGCTATCTTTCTTTACTGACATGTCGCAAAAAAACAAACGATTACGTAATTAAAACTGTCTACGCATGATATTTCAACAATTAACTCAGTCAATTGCTTGTCGTCACTTTAAATGAAAAGGTCTACTATGTCTCACAGACTAAATACTGTTAGATTATATTGAATTGGGAAATTATCATATTTATAATATTTTGGATAATGTTATTAGAATTACTTGTAATTTTTATGTTTATAATAGACCTTTTTCACATTTTTTTTCTTTTTTTTTAAATGAAAGTAAATGTCTTGATAAATTTGCTAATTTTTTTGAAGCCATTTGACCGAGAAAACAGACATTGAAAATCATTAAAATTCAAATTAGCGAAAACGATCCGGAAACACATGATGTTACACGAAGGTTGGTTTGACGTCATTTAAAGTTGATAATAGTGATATATTAATACAACTGTTGACACTGTTTTATTGTCATTGCTTGTCGGATTGACACCACAGATCACGTGTGCGGTGGAGCAAAAAAAAAAAATCGTTTTAAAATATTTCAAATATTTCAATTTTTTTCATAATGTTTTTATTGTTAAAAATGCGTAATTTTTGAGTTACAGGCTCTACTCGACCTATATTTTCATAAAAAATTATCAAAAAGCATTTCTGTTTTTCATTAAAAAGGTCTATTTTAATCTGATAAAGGTCTATATATCTGTAGTTTCATACATTAAAATAACTTTTCGGTATACCAAATTTTCATTGCGCTAGCTTGCCCCACAGCTAAAGATGGGTATGTTTCTTTTGACAGATGCTAAATAAGACATAAATAACAAGTGAAAACAAACAATTGACTGAGTTAATTGTTAAAATACCATGCATAGTCAGGGGTTGATTTCTTTATCACATTACACATACAAACATGTGACACATACATAACTGTTAATCAAGTATAGTACATATTATAAAATTTCCGCCTAATTGGCGCTCTCACGGGTAAACAGTGATGTTTACGAAAAAATGTTTCAAACAAAAGTTGTTTAATTTTTGATAAGGAACATTTTTTACATTTAAACTTTTGTTCTATCTCTAACGGTTTACAAGATGGGTCCTACGGACCCAAGACCCCATTGACCTATGATGCTCATTTACGAACTTGACCTCACTTTTTACGTCCTGAGTACGCTTCAGCTCGATATCTTTTTTCGTTTTTGAGTTATCGTGTCCACAGACGGACGGACGGACAACCGGAAATGGACTAATTAGGTGATTTTATGAACACCTATGACAAAATTTTTTTCCTAGCATCATTATTTTTAAGCGTTACAAACTTGGGACTAAACTTAAAATACTATGTATATTTCATATATACATGGTATAAAAATATATTAATTACTAAAATAATGGTTTAGTTGAAATGTCCAGTCATTAAAGTTACGGAAGAAAAATATTTGAACCAAGTTTAAATTTCATGAAGGTTATTTATCTTAGGTATTTATTGGATTTAATATAATATTTAGGAGGATGTAGTTTACAAAAGTTGCTTAAAAAGACATTTTAAATAATATTTGATCAATTTCGGGTAGGGTTGATTTGACCACTTTTGACGATTTCATCCCCTGAAGCTCCACGGCTCCAGGGGGAGGGGTCCCAGAGGAGAGTTATATCAAACCTAGGAGCTTGTTGATATAAACCCTGATACGAAGTTTTAATGGTGTCCCCTCAGCCTATCCCTAGAAAATCCCATTTGCCTATATTTGGAAAGGTTTTCCCTAGGGTGTGGGCAAAAAAATTTAAATAAAAATACTTTTTTAGGGACAAGCTTTTATTGTACTAAAAAGTAGAAAATATTACGTCGTACGTCTTTTTTGGGCGTTTACATTTCTCTTTTGAAAAGTTAAAAAGTTTTTTCAAACTTTATGTAACTTTCAAATTATTATGAAAAAATAAAAATAAAATTTTGTTATAAAACTTATATGCTTTGTTAAAAAAAAAAACCAAAAAACAAACAAACAATTTCTTTTTCAAAGGCTCAATTAACTTAATTAGCACTTCAATTAACAATTTAGCCTTTATACTAAAACGACGCCGTTCAATTAGTGCCTTAATGATATTCAGCCGTAACTTATAATAGCATGTTTAATGAACTGGCTGACTGATGCTTAGGCCATTCACGCAATAGGGTGACCATTTGACAAAAACGATGAAATATTCGACATTAGAAATTGTTTATTTATATAATTAAAAATTACAGTGCAACCTCAATATAACGAACCTCAATATAACGAACCTCAATATAACGAATTCCTCGATTTAACAAATTTTTCGCAATCCCCTTGAATTGTCCATAAGAGTCAATATAAAATATACCTCTACATTACGAATATTTTTTGCGAACAGCCTCTTTATAACGAATTTTCAACTACATAAAAAATTTAAATACCTCTAAATAACGAATTTCGTCAATTCAAAACCTTTATATAACGTATAAAGTCCCACCAATATATGACAGTTAGTATACTCCATAGTATGTAATTCATGTCGCGAGAGGTTCCGACACTTTTTTCCTCTTTATAACGAATTTTAGACCAACTTAACCTCAATATAACAAACCTCAGTTTAACGAATTACTTGATATAACGAATAATTACTGGTTCCCTTCAGATTCGTTATATCGAGGTTGCACTGTATAATGTTATTTAGTAATCATGAGATCAAATACTAAAGTGTCACTACAATCAAAACTATGGTTGCTAGTCGACGCCATATTGACAGTGTGTTGATTTCAGGTGGCAGAAAGTGGGACTAAATTTAATTTACTGGACTGGGCAAGTAGTCATACGTTATCGATCCAAGTCATTTGGCTAGCTGTTTGATTGAAACGTCGTTCAACTATCGACCTGAAAGATATGACTGCGAATATCTATCGAACGATGTTTAGTAAAAAGGTAAGACATATATTCCAACGACATTATATATTGACGAGCACCCAGAATATTAATTATGAAAATTTATTATTAATAAAAAAAACAAGTATATAATGAATAATTCTGGTTAGATTATGCGGTATAAACCACTTCTTTTTATCTACCCACAATTACCCAAGAAAATCATTTTTGACAAAATGCTTAATTATACTTACTCAGGAAGTTGAATCACAGTCTGATAAATTTCCTTTAGTTTGGTTACCCAAATGTTTGTTCACTTGTTGTCACAATGTAGAATAGTCGAAACTATATACTTGATGCAATATTCTAATTTCTTGATGTTCAATTCCCTGGCGCTGCAGCTCATTTAGATTTTCTGCCTTTGCCCACCATCTCTTCTTTAGCCTGGCTCTAGTTTCAATTCATCTAGGATTGTTTTTATTAGGTTTTTTTTATTCTAATTTTGTATTTCGAGGACGAAAACTCGAGAACCAGCGTGAATAAAGTTATTAAACAATTTTCGACTACAGGTAAAATTTAAGTTTTTCGATACACAAAAATTTTGACAAATTTTCCGTTTTATTTAAATCCAAAAAGATATTCTGTAAAAATTTTCTAAAACCATTAGATTTTTCCGAAAATATTCGCAAAGTTTGCAAATTTTCATTTTTTTCGAATTTCAGCTCAGAGGCTACTACACATAGCACTAAACTGCTCGATAAATATTACTCTTTTATTATTTGCTGATAAAAATCTGCTCTATCGAGGCCTTGGGCATCTAGAGAAACTCTATGCAAAATGTTAAGAATTGGTCCTATTTGTCAATTTTTAGTCAGCTGAGTTTAAAGTTTTGTTTAGTACGATTTCGGTTAAGTATCTTAAACGTAGCCCATTACCCTGTATAACTAAAAAATTTCAAATGAATATTCCTATAAATAACGAAAGTATATGGGTGTCTTCATCTTAAATGCTACACACTGTATTATAAGGTATACTAATTTAAGTCCCAAGATTGTAACGCTTAGAAATATTGATATTACAAACAAAATTTTGGTAGAGGGGTTCCTAAAATTACTTAATTACAATGCAGTAGTAATTACATGGGGGGAAATGGAAATTTGCGTAGGAGGACACTTTTGGAGCCGTTTATACAACGATCGAAAAAATGACAACTGAGGATAATTTTACAGTATAACTCTCAAGCCTTGTATAACTACAGAACCTTGCAGACATGGAATTGGAAAACGAGTAAGACCTTTTTGAAGCAATAGAAATTTTTCCACCCAGAACAGTAGTGTTCGAATCATAATTTTCGATCTTGACATCCCTTATCAAGCATGTCGACTGACAGATTAAAAATAATTTATCGTTCTCGGAATTTGATCCGATGGGACTGACTTGATTATTTACACCTGAACACGGTTCTTTCACGATGCATTAAAAAATCGCAATGCGCAATTATTGTAAAATAAAATATTAAATATTATTGTTTAAAAACTAATTAGATGACCTTCTGGTCAAAATTTCGAAAGACCGACAAGAAGGTTATCATTTTAGGCCACCATAAATAAGGTCTGATATTTAACACTGTCCATACAGGGTATTTAAACAATCAACTCAACCAATTGTTTATTTTCACTTGTTATTACAATATTAGTATTATGAAAACTGGTATTCTATAATTGAAATCTAGATTGGATCGAGTTCGAATCTCTGAAAGAGTTTGTTTTATTGTTTTAGAAATAATAATAATTTATAGTATTTGAAATTCCCACGTTACTCTTTACTGACAATCACAATAAATACAAATAATAATAAAAAACTCTAATTATTATTTTTATAATAAACACAAAATTATTAAAATTTAATTTTAATTTGTATAAAAGAATTTTATTTATTTGTTAAAAAGAAAAATGCCGCTTCGATGATGATGCCATACAACCAAAATAAAAAAAATTGACTCAATTACAAATAAGTACATGCACAAATACAAAGTATGCATCTGTAACAGAGTTCTCTCACATCATTATTTATTTCAAACTTATTTATTAAACTACTTCCGTTTTACAATAAATCTCAAGATATGCATGGAGAGAAAAAAATTGGGTGAGTTCTAGGAATTGTTATACCATATATACAGGATGCGACATTTAAATTTAGAATAGCTGATAGCTTGTTTTGTAGACAACCAATCAAAAAATAACTTAAATAAAAGCGACAGAATTTGATGGGGGATATTATGTTCTGACATCAGATTTGACCTAGTTCTCCCGGTTTCTCTAATAGCCATTTTGATCCAAAACGGTAAGAGATAGAATAACACTTTTAATTCAAAAGTTAATCCTCTTAACAGAACTAACAGCTTTCATTTCAACCATTTTTTTTCCAAAGTCATAAGCATTCAGCGGAAATGTGACTTACAAATATGTCATTATTACTTACGCTACCTATGTAAAATGCTTTAGCCAAAAGTTGTCAAGAGCAATAGAAGAGAATCGCCTGTGTTGATGACTTTGACCTACAATTATCGATAAACTTTAAGCGTACCATTTTTCTTTCGAATAAATGTAATAACGCCATATTTTTAAGTCGCATTTCCTCCGCTAACGTTTTTCGAAAAAATGTTTTAAACAAAAATTGTTAGTTTTTTATGAGGATCAACTTTCTAATTTAAAGTGTTATTCTATCTCTTCCCGTTTAGGGTCTAAATTGACTATTAAAGCTATTACCCATTATATTTTTAAATGACCCACCCTGTATTTGAAACATATGAAGGTATACTAAGTTCAGTCTCAAGTTTGTAATGCTCAAAAATATTGGTGCTACGAACACATTTTTGTTGTAGGTGTTCATAAAATCCGTCTATCGATGCACACGATAACTTGAAAACGACAAAAGTTGTCAAGCTGAAATTTTAATAGCTTGCTTAGGACGTGAAGTTGAGTCTGTAAATGAAGCATTGGTCAATTACATCGATAGGACCCATCTTGTAAATCCTTAAAGATAGAATAAAAGTTTAATGTAAATAATGTTCCTTATAAAAAACTAAGCAACTTTTGTTTGAAACATTTTTTCGGAAATAGGTTAAAAACATTATATAGTATGAATACAGATATTGTATATATTTTAATTATAATCCAGAAGTGAATTGTCAATTTATTCTGTGTGCTGTGACGAGGAGATGCTTTCATAACTGTTACTTATACTATTTAGACTTGAAAAAAAATTAAATATAAGAAACAACGTTTAGAAACGGGGGGGGGGGGGGGTTCTCGATAATAAAAAAAATTAAAGTAAAATATAAGAACATGTCATGAAATATAAGAACAAAATCCCCTTTATCCCCAATCGATCCATTCCCAGTCGAAATGTCGGTGGTAACGTAAAAAAATACTTAAGATTACTTTTGGATTCAGATTGATATTAGTTTTATTGAATTAAATCATACACATCAAACATAATGTTGATCATCAACCAAAAAGAGTCAATAATAAAACCGAAAATATTTTGTTGATAAATAATTGTGATCACACGGTGTGGTGTAAGTAATGCCGCCGCTGTGGTAATCAAACAAATGGCGGTATTTCATCAAAAAATAAAATAATACAGAAACAAATATTATAATATTTATTATAGTTAAAAACTAAAGAAAAATAATATAATATTATTAACGCCTTTTGTTATATTTTGGAATTTTTTAATATATCTATGGGATCATATATAGTATGGTTATTTAGAAAAATTATTACAGAAAATTAAAATTAAACGTTGATCAAAGATTTTATTAATATCCGAAGATAATCGTAATCATTAAGTTTATACAAATAAATATATAGAACTAAATTTAATAATAAATAATAATAATAATAAAATTTATATATGTTACAGTCAAAACTTTTAACCGGTCGAAAGTACTCTTAACTGACAAATTCAGTCAAAACTAATTTTGACCTCAGGCTTTCAACAATAGTATTTTGACTAAAATACCAGTCAAAAGTATTATTGCCTAATGTGAGTAACTGATTTTTCCTTATATAAATTTCGATTTTTGCCCCAATTTCCTAGATCAGTTTTTTGTATTTTTAAAATACGTATTTTAGACTACCAAGTAGTCATAATCAGTAAGAATTAGCTAGTGAATGTTACTCAAAAAAAAAGAGTAACATTCACTAGCTAATTCTTACTGATGATGACTACTTGGTAGTCGAAAATACGTATTTTAAAAATACAAAAAACTGATCTAGGAAATTGGGGCAAAAATCGAAATTTATTTCGACATATCCTAGAGTTCTCATTTATTATCTTCGATAATATTTATATTGATTTTTCCTTACTTTTACTTCAATTAGAGTTAATAATCATTAAAAAAACTATATTGTAGTTGTCATTTTTCCTTATTTTACTGTCAATTTTTTAAGTACTTGTAACTTTTTCTTTGTATCAGGCATGGTCAACCCGTGAATCAGTGAATTAACTAAAAAGCCAAAAACCCGCAGACCCGTACTAACTTGACCACATTATAGTGGTGGACAACCTGTGGATCAGTGATTGAGCACAATCACAAGGTTATGAAAAAGGGGCAAAAAACCCGCAGGTTCGTATTAACTCGACAACATCGAAAGCATTGTAATCCGTGGATCAGTGAGTAAACGCAGTCGCAGAGTTTACGAGAGTTTTTTGCAAAGAGTTATCACGTACCGAGTTATTCATAACGAGTAATTCTCCTCTACCGATTTAAACTTTTTTTTGATTAGAAGCGTCAGTCGAAACCACTTTTGACCGCAAATTTACAGTCAAAAGCACTATTAACTAATCTGTGCAGTCAAAAATACTTTTGCCTGTTTTTTCAGTTAAAAGTAATTTTGACCAGCTAACAGTTTTGCCTGAGACATATATAAAAAAAATAAAAATTGAAAATGTTATTCCATTTACAATAGACATTATTTATAAAATCAAAGTGGAAGATGGGTGGATCTATATGGATGAGGTGGTAGGCAACATTTTAGCATTTCATCCCGAGTTTGAGATCAATCATTTAAAAGAAGTTAATTAAATACCATTAAAAATTTAATTTTTAATAAATCCAGGATATAGAACATCGAATTGAAGTATTTTTTCGTACATCTTTTTGCAGTCCGACAAAATATTTCTTTGTTTTTCCTTTCAAAAGTCTTATGAAGGAAACAATTTTTGCTTGACCCATTTTTTTCTACGTCACTATAATTTGAATAGTGTCAAGAATGGCGAAAGACCCAAAAAAGAAACGGTTCTCTTTAAGTCTATACTTTTCAACAACCAAAAGTCAAACAGTAAAGAAATTCAAAGTCGCTCAGTGCTACTGCTCAGACTATAGGGAATAAAGTTTGAGTTAAAACCGCAATAAAGAATAATATATATCAAAGCATTCGGTATATATAGGTTTACGACAACTTTTTAGACTAACTATATTAAACTTTAGACGAAAATTTTATTAATTTACTTCAATTTTCTTATTAATTTTTGTAGATCTTGTCAGTGGTTCCATGGTGTAATGGTTAGCACTCTGGACTCCAGCGATCCAAGTTAAAATCTCGGTGGAACCTAGAAGTCTGTTTTTTAATTTCAGGATTTAGCTAATAATAACTACCTTCTTTTTTAAGTAGAATTTTCAACGCTATTAACTCTAGTTCATATTTACAGTTAAGGTACACGATTGACTCATTAGTAAATGGAAATAAGAGAATAATAAATAGATTACATTATATTTGATTTTTTCAATATTAAATGTTTTTTAGGAAAAAAATATTTAACGTGTGGGTTTATTTACATGTACCCGAAAAAAATATTTAACTCGACATGGTGTCCAAGTCCCTATCTATGAATAACACCCAACAATATTTTAATATTAAATTCAATTAATTAAATTAAAAAAGTACAAGCTTCTCTTATAAAAAAATTCGTTGAATAAATTGTTAACGTCTAAAATAAATTAATTTTGACTATATTTCTAGAATATTTCACATGGGTAAGGAAATAAAGTAAAAGATTCCCATTTTACACATTTTTTTCGGTCTATAATATTTGAAAGATATATTTTTTATAATATTTTTTATTATATCTCCGGAATAATTCGCTCGTACTTAGTTATAAGAAAAAGGTATTTCGTGTTTTGCCAATATTTCATAAACTATGAATGTTTAAGAAATTTAAAAAAGATTATTAAAAAGTAGGAAATTTTTAATAAAAATCTCCCACTTAGGGAACCCTATCTACATTTTTTATATAAATTAATTTAACGCTGAAAATGGGTTTCCGAGCGTCATTTTTAGGTTATTTTAATACCGTCAAAAGCGAGTATCTCACTCGAAATAATTTTTTTAAGGTTTTATATATTAATTTGAAAAAATTATGGCGTATTCTGAAGAGTTTAAAAAATTTATTACCGTTGGTTTTATTAAAGTAAAATTTTCAATAAATTTTTCTCGAATTTTCGTCTTCACTTTTGACTAAGAAAAATGTTAAAACGATTGGCGTGCAATTTTTTGACCTCGTGGAACCCTTTTTATATTTATACTTGATATGTATTTATTTATTTTAGTGATTACTTAGTTCGAATCCAGCAGCAATCACAATTTTTTTTAAATGTATTATTATATGTAACTCTATTGGATTTTTTTATTATTTCTTTTTAGTTCTCTTGAACGTTCCTTATTTTGCTCTGTATTGTTTTAATTACGAGTTGCTTAGGTTGAGTTTGTCGACTATAGAGGAATTGATTCTGAAGTTTTTAGTCCTTGCGTTCAAAAATGAACGGGGATATTATCGTAAACTATACAGGGTTAATCTGTATAACTGGTACATCACGTGTTTTAAGGAGGCGGAGTTTACATACGTAAGGGCTTACCCTTATACAAATATTTTTTAAATAGTAGGAGATTTTTGAATCATTCAAAATTGTAATTGACCATTTAGATAAATTTTAACCTTTATTGATTCGTTTTAACATGAAATATTTATTGCTTTATTGCTTTATTGCTTTACAATGAGACAAATAATATATTTGAAAAATATAGTTTTATGTTCCCGAGGCCAGGCATATGATAAATGAAATTACATCAAACAGGTAGTGTTGTAAATGTGTTTTTTTTTTGGGCATAAGCAAATGTTATTTTCTTTTAATCGCTTTTCATTAAATATTAATTTTTGAGGAAAAATAACACTTTTCCGGGAAAAATATTTTACTTGTTGGGATTCTTCAAATACAAAAAAGTTATTATTACAATTTAGTCCTTCACGGTTGAATTTTTTTGTATCGTTTAACAAAAATATATAAATTAAAATAGTAAGTTGAAAAAATTTGTTGTGACTGTTAGACGTCGGATATCTAAAAGCTTGTATATCCCTATATATTTTCTTAATCATTTTCGATATAAATGCAAGCGTGTAATTTGCCTGATTGCCTGTTTGGATAAAAGTAGTGAGCTTTTTTAAAACGCATACATTATTGCAGTGTTCCATGAAATCAATAGACCTGAAAGTATTATTATTTTTGTTACTCGTAAAATTATACTTAAAATAAAAATTATTCAAGATGAAACACTTTTATTTACAAAAAAGTACGAGTCTAGTTTTTTCTTCCACTTTTAATGTTTTGATTCAAAAACTTTTGAAACAAGTATTATTATTTTGATATTTTTGCAAAAATCTATTGTGACTAGGAAACTTTCAAACGTAATAACTTTTCCAGGCAAGAACCAAAAATTTTCTCATATCAGAATTAGTCGACTAGACATAAAGAGCATACATGCAGTCTCAAAGATTAGGTGATCCCGAATATTTATAAGCCATGGCTCCAGGACTAATTGTTATTATTTTTTATTATTCACAAAAATCTCCTACTATTGGATATATGTATATCCAATGAAAATATTAAATTAAATTAAATTGACCGCCTTAAAATACTTAATGTACCATATATGCGGATTTACCCTATATATATAAATTCAAGTCACAGTCAGTTGATTTGACAAGAAGTAAGTCTTTACCAACATCGTATCAGATAAAAAATATTCGGACTGCCCTGAAATAACTTGTGGAAAACTAGTTAATAACTAATCAACTACCCATTTACTTAATGGCATATTATTGTATATTATATCGTCCGAATACGGCCATTACAAAACACCCTATAGTGATAGAATATTTAGCCCCACGTGTAATAATTACGTGCTAATGAATCATTGTTTTGTAATTGAACCCTTTTATACCAATATGGATGAACATAGTTAAAAGTGGAGTACAAAAATATGACAGATTTTCAATTGATTTGAACGTTTGTCTCCAAAATAATACAGACATGAAATAAAAAAATATATATTTTTATGCAACATATGATTAAATATATTCAACCCTTATTATACAAATATATACATCCCATTCATTTGATGATTACAGCTGTTGTATTTAGGATGATTGTAAAGGGTTGAGAGAAGACATACTTATATAATTGTATAAAAGGGTGGTGCACAGATGTACATGCAATATTAATAAATATCTGGATATTTAAAATTTGAGACTTCTTTTTATTTTACATAATTTTTGCATATTTGACCTAAAATAAGCAGAAGTTTTAATCATTGTTCTCATGTTCAATTCAATTATTGGTTTTAGACGCACGCTATCGTTTAAATATACAATTGATAACTGACCATTTTTAACCGACTTCAAACAAAAACGGAGGAGGTTATCAATTCGACTGTATTTTTTTTTTATGTTTGTTACCTCAGAACTTTTGACTGGGTGAACCGATTTGATGATTCTTTATCTGTTTGAAAACTGATGCTTCCCGTTTGGTCCCATTTCATTTTGGTCCAGTTCTGACAACGGCATCCATGAGAAAACCATAAAAGTCTTAAATTTGCATTAAGTATGCACGACAAGAGGACGAATAACTCAATATCACTTCGATGATTCTTTTTAAGTGACAAATTAGTTAGTGTACTTCAGATTCACTAAAAATTACAAAATAAAAAATACTTTTAACAAAAAGAAAACCGACTTCAAAAGAAAAACTTTTCCAAAATAAATTAAAATGCACTAAAAAGTAAAAAAATAACGACAATATAATGTAGTTAAAATTATTGTTATTTTTGGAGTCGGTGTCAGCCAAGGAAACAACTCTGACAGAACAATTTGCTACATTAGCTTGGCTGACACCGACTCCAAAAATAACAATAATTTTAACTACATTATATTGCCGTTATTTTTTTACTTTTTAGTGCATTTTAATTTATTTTGGAAAAGTTTTTATTTTGAAGTCGGTTTTCTTTTTGTTAAAAGTTTTTTTTATGGTCATGACATCTTTTGACTTAAAATCAAGCTAGTTCTAATGTGTAATTTTAATGTATATATATCAGCAATAAATTGAATAAAAGCTTTTAGCGAATTGCCGAAGGAAATGAAGCTATTACTTTTGTACTGATAATGGAATTTGGAAAAAAATTTCTTCAAATGTTAATCGATTCTACCTACTAGATGTCAAAAATGGCCATCGTTAAAATTTATATATGTATATTATATATATATATATATATATGTATATACATATGTATCTATCCGTTTATGTGTCTGTAAACTCCCAAGCAGTCGCAATTTAAGTCTGATTTGAAAAAAATTTGGTATCAAGTTCGTTAATGAGAAAAATCGACAGATAAACAAAGAGTGACGGGGCTATGCAAAGTACGATATTTAGAATATTTTAAAAAGAAAAAATTTTTGTAATTTTTTTGATCAGTTTTAAGCCAAAAAGTACTCTTATTATTTTTTCGCTACATATTTTAAGAAAAATGTGTTATTTTTTAAATCTCTGAGGAAATTTGCTTGACTAACGCAGCTTCTGCGTTAAAAAAATTATTGATGATCTTCAAAATTGGTTCAGGTTGGAAAAGGGCTTAAGGAAAAAGATAATTTAATGGAGAGTATTCTAAGATATGTTTCAAATGCGAGTTTAGGGTTCCGTACCCGAATAAATATGGTCGAGCGTTTTTTAAATTTCGTAAATTTCACTTGTTACACCAATAAACAATATATTCTATAATATGGCGCGCCAAAAAATCCAAGAACCCAAACGTTCTGCCGCGTGGTAAATAAGCTCTAGAGTTGATGTGATGCATTTTCTCTCACGGGAAATATACAGCGTAAGCCATTTTGATCTATGCATATGTATATCTCGCTAGAGGCGCCATCTATAAGAAAATGATTGTAGAGTTTGATGGGAGGCATCATATTCTGACATCAGATTTGACCTAGTCCTTCGTGTTTCTTTAATAACCAATTTAGTTCTTAAACGGTAACAAATAGAATAACACTTTAAATTAGAAAGTTTATCCTCATACAAATTCTTATATTTTTCATCTAAACCATTTTTTCGAAAATCGTCAACATTCGGAGGAAATGCGACTTAAAAATATGTGATTATTGCATTTAATGGAAAGAAAACACGCTAACTATGGAAGAATGCTTTAGCCAAAAGTTGTCAAGGGCAATAGAAGATATTCGCCTGTATTCATGATTTTGACTCATCTTTATCGATAAACTTAAAGCGATTTTTCTTTCGATTAAATGCAATAATGAATATATAATTCGCATTTTCTTCGAAAGCTAACGTTTTTTAAAAAATGTTTTAAGCAAAAATTGTTAGTTTTTTATAAGGTCAATTTTCTAATTAAAAGTGTTACTTTATCTCTTAGCTTTAAGGATCGAAATTGACTCTTGAAGTCCAGTCTGATGTCAGAACATGATGCCCCCCATTAAACTCTACAGTTTTTGTTTTAGATATTTTTTTATTGGTTAACTGCAAAACGAGCTATGAACCATTACAGATTAAAATAGTTCACCTGTATATTTTATTAAGATTAATCCCTATTTATTTTAAATGTGAAAGTAAGGATGTTTGTTTATTTGTTTGTTACGCTTTCAAGCAAAAACTAATAAATGAATTTGAATGAAACTTAACAATAATATAGTGCATACATCAGAATAACACATGAGCTATAATTTATAAAGATATATTTTAACAAAAATTTAATTAACATTATCATTAATAACAGATTTTTGTAAAAATAGCCAATGTAAAACATTTTATGTCCATCTTTTCTGACATAGGTACTCAATGAATTCTGATTATTTTACATTTAAAAAAATAGAAAACCGTACATATATTTTACCGGTGTAAAACTGAATAAGTGAGAGGAAGAGAGTTGCAGGCTATAACAAGGTTGAAGGCTTTATCATTCTTTACTTTTAAATCCAGCGAAGCGGGTGAGTATCACGCTAGTCATAATATAAATTATTCAAGAATTATTATTACTTTTGTAAAAGTTTAATTAAAATTTTTGTTATATTATTTCTTTATTTTCGAGTATACTCTTATGATTTTGTAATGATATATGTTTAGTATTTCTTAATAAAATACCTTTACACAATACATAAGTAATATTACATTCTCACTACTCCAATGTTATCTATCTATCCTATTATTTATTTATTCACTTTAAGAACATGTGAGCAAGAAGAAGACCCTTTAATAAACATCCAACTATTTTATATTAAGTGAGTATAAGAATTGAATTAAATTCCCACACATTCTTTAGAGTAAGTAAGTAAGTAAAACTCACTATGTCTATTGGATCAAGAAATGATTAAAATATGTTGGAAGTTTTAGATTGAATTTTATTTCTGATTTGATCAATTCTCATCTTATTATGTTTATGCATGTACAGTCCAATCTCTTTAAATACAGTAATCATTATGTGGAACTATACTTCACGTTATCCTAGGTTTAAACTTTAAAAAATCTTTAATAGTTTCCTTTTGAACAATTACATTTTGAAGTCGACATCAAAGAATTTATATATATTATCGTTGGCGTCAACTTCAAAATTTATTTATTGATTTATTTTCTTTGACTACCTATTTCTATATAACAAACCCTTTATCTAGAAGCTCACGTGAACCCTCAAGAAACGAGAAATCGTCTTCACTCATTGATATTAATTAATTAAAATCACTGATTGAGTTTACAAAGAATTATTATTTTAACTTCAATGAATCAAACCAGCTCAGTGGCCGAGCGAATAAAGGCGTAATCGTCTTAAACCGTTTCACTACTGGCTGGGAGGTGGCGATTTCGAATCCAGGCAGCGGCAGTCTGATCAGTTATAATTAATAGGGCGGTAAATTGACCACACTGTCGTCGCTTGGATAAGTACCTACGAATTAGCCGACTTAATTGTATATTCGTATGATAGATTAATATAAATGAAGATTAAAAATAATGATGTGGGTGGGTTGTATAGATGGATGTCCGAAAAAGGGAGGTTGAAACCCACTAATATAATTATCATTATTAATTTCAATCAATCCCTGCTGATCATGACCTTAAGGACACGTACAATTGCTCAAAAATTAAAAATAAACGTTTACATTAACTTGTAAATTTTTTAGTTTCATTTTGAATTACGGATTGTTAAAACTAATCAAAATTTTTTGGAACAATTAAAAGAGAAATTTTTATCTCTTCCATTTCGGTCGGTCATGCTTACTTTTCGATAAAAATATTTTCTTTTATTCCTTAAATTTAGCTTAATGAATATACAAAACTGAAATAATTTACCCCTACGACGGGGAGGGTTATGTTTTTTTACCAGTACGCATGTATGTTCATCTGTTCCCTCATAACTTCTAAGCTATTCATCATAATTTAACAAATAAAGTACGGTGAAAGCTTCTTGATCTTCGCTGGTTATATGTCCTCTAGAGGGCATAAAAAGATGAACTACTAACAAATAATGATACTGTGTTAGGTATCAAATGAAAGGGCGCAATTAGCACTTTTCAAATATATATATATATATATATATATATATATATATATATATATATATATATATATATATATATATATATAAAATAAAGTTAAAAACTAAAATCCCAACGACTGCAAAATCAAGCTCTAAAAACTCTGATATTATAATGAAGTAAAATCGTCATAACAGTCGAGGGATCATCTTTTCCGTCCTGTGGAAAACATTTATTCTTAGTGGACCCCTGACTGTAATGACGATTTTACTAATCAAAACTATTTCAGATGGAAATATTTTATTTTCATAGTTTTTAAAGCGTAATTTTGTAGTCGTTGGGGTTTTAGTTTTTGAACTTTATTTTATTAACAAATCTATTTGTTAAATCTAAAATTAATATCGGATTTATTTTGAGATCGTATTTTGAAAAACATATAAGTTCCTATGTATTAACTTTTCTTCTTATTTTTAGGAGGACCTGTATAATAATTTTTTATTTCATTTATAGACTTACACTAGCTTGATACCCGCCCGCTTCGCTGGCTTTCAAAGTAAAGATTGGTAAAGACCACCGCGTTATAGCCTTCACTTCCCTTGCTCTAATTTCTTCTCCTTCCATAACACTTGAAATAATGGTAGGGATTGATTTACACAGGTTAAATATATGCACAGCTTAGCTTTTTTAAATAAAATAGTCATAATTCATTTAGTTTATCAGAAAAGATGTCCATGACTTTTTTACATTTGTTTTTTCTTAAATGTTAGATTAAATTTAATTGTTTTAATATATGTTTATAAATTATAGCTTATGTGTAATTCTGGTGTATGAGGTATATTATTACTAAGTTTCATTTAAATCCATTCATTAGTTTTTGCGTGAAAGCGTAACAAACAAACTAACAAACATCCTTACTTTCACATTTATAATATATAGGGATAGGGATTGTTTAGTGGAAAATTAGAAATTGAATTTTCATGATGATTTTTTCGCTTCGGCTGTTCAAATTTTTGATTCCTTCTTTCAACTACAATCTTCCAGTCTAAAAAGTGGTTCCAGATTATACTTTGTTCAGTCTTATAATATTGTAATAATATAAATAATTCGATATATTGTTAATATTCTATATTATCTTGCGTTAATGTTAGTAATAAGATTTACTTTAATGTTTCTAATAGAAGAATGTATGTTATTTATATAAAATTTAAATATAAATTATAGAAAATAAATACTAAAAAATTCAAAATATATTTATTTTATACGATGCAAAATCAAACAAACCATTTGGATATGATCTTTCGAGGGTAGACAAATAACAAAATGCGTTTTTAACAACTGTAGTTCTGCACTGCGAACCTTTTTTATTTTGAGTTCTAATACCAGAATTCAACCTGCTAGTGTTAATGTTTAGTTTTTAAATCATAACACTAGGTTAGATTACACTTGGGCCATGGAGCCCATTAAGGGCTGCATATATATCATTCATTATTATACCTATCACAACTATTAAATTAAATTTATATTGGTTACGTTTAAACCAATTGAACTACTAGGGCTAAACACTAACTAAAAAACAATTTAAACTTCTTTTACGTCAGAAATTTAAAGAGGCCAATTTATTTCCTATTTTTATGTAAAAAAATTCGCTGAGTACGATGTTGGCAAAAAAAATTTGCAAACCCTTCATTGGTTAAAAATTTTGATTTTTAGCGGGAATATTTATTGTATTGAGGTTTGATGACTTCTTAAGGAAAACGGTGCGCCGGACAACAAAAAGTTATGAGCCAAAAAGTAAAAATTTTAACAAAATACGACGTTTAAAACCGTTTATTTTCCGAACGATGGGAAGAGCGTTAAATATAATTTTTTTTAGAAAGGCCTTATGCAGTTGCTAGTTCTTATTAATATTTATGCCCATTCTGATTAAGAAGTTCAAAAAGTGTCACCGAGTATCTCAAATTACTTAAAAAATTTAGTTAATTCGGCCATCCAGGTACTTTTTATTTATTATAGAACTTTGAATCGAATTTTGTATTTTTTGTACTAAATAGTACAAAAATGGTAAAACTCGTGTACTATAATTATGTGCGTCTGGCAAAACTGTCCACTTGGCACTATTCAAATTCATTACCTACTATTCTGTTAGTTACCAAACGAACATAAATTAAAAATCGCGAATTATTTTTTAAATTATTATAACTACTAAGTTTATAACTTTATTAAGGAAAGCAATCAAAACCAGATTATATGTATAATACAGATTTACAAAAGTAAGTTAATAAATTTGTATATATAAGTATTTATTTAATGTTTAAATTTGTTTTTGTACAACTTCGTTCCCATCCGAAGTCCCACAATCGCAATCTTTTTTTTCTTCACTTAAAAAAAAAAGATAGTTAATACGAAGTTTCCCTATATAATATATGGGTCCACGGTGTAAACTCAAAATGTAAAATATCTTAAATTATTTGAATTTAATTTTCTTGATGAAAATAATAATTTTCTATCAGAAAGTTAAAAAATGTTGTATGTATGTTGGATGTGTGTTTTTATTAACTTCCTGTATCATCTAATGGCATGTACGTATGTCTATGTTATTAATAACTTCTGTAAAAGATTACAGCACAGCATTGCCGCGTTGCGTATTATGTATATTGTAAAATGTAAATATAAGATTTATTGCCAAACTGTAAACAAATTATACAAGGTATTGCATAATTATCTTTCATAGATTTAAGAGAGAATAGATAATTTCTCAAGTGAGAAAAAGTACCTTGATTCAGGAAATCGGAAATATATATAATAACGGTTTTGCCGTAAATATAATAACAATAAATGTTTGCTAGAAATGTCTACGGGCTTGTATTAAAACATCAATTCCAGAAAAATTATTATTGTTTAGTAAATCTCGTTATTTTTGCAGTTATTACCATACGTTCCAAATTTCGTAAGTCGCTTCTTTTTGATGAGTCAACAATGCTTTATCATTGCGACGATTCTCAGAAATGTTGCGTTTTCGAGCATGACGGCTCTAAACATGCCAATTTTAACCTTGTATTGATTATGTGGTCTAAATATTAAAATAATTTTAGTCCGGCATATGATATGCAATATTGGTTGAGTCCACCATCAATAACAAGTCAATTCAGCAAAGTATTGATTATTGATGACCAAATGACTGGTTTTTGCGGAAACATTTATTAAATATATGCATAATTTGTCGATACTGTTATCCTAAAAATTTGTTGAGACATTTATCAAGTTCGACCACTGTTTACTTACGTGTACATGATCTCGTTAAAACGACATTTTTCCAACGTCGGACTGGATAAACGACGCCAAAAAGTCGTCAAACAATCCTTACAAAAAGTCTAACATATTTGTTTGTATCGTATCGGATTAGTTTTCTTCTTTAAAATTTTGTAATTTGAAGTAGGAGTTAATATTCAATTTCAAGGAGACCCTTCCTTATATAGCTAGCGTGTCCCAGTTCCTGCGTGTCCCAGTTCCTGTAGCTAGCGTGTCCTAGTTCAAGTATATTTGATGAAAGTGCTGGTTAGTTATAAGTGAAGGCTTATAATTAATACCTATATATGTCCATGTAAAGTTTTATTAAGAATTTAATAATTGAAATTAAAAATTGTGTGAAAAGTGACTGTCAGACGTCTTAAATCCATCAAAACTGAAAATTGCTACAAAACATACACAAAAAATATTAGTACACTTAATAAGCCGGAAAATGGGTGGACCAGCTTCGATTTCAAAAATTCTTGTTTATACGTGTTACTTAGACCTACAGGAACATTCAGTTATATGAATCTTTGCTATGGAAAATTACTATGACAAATGTGAAAATTAGGATAGTTTTCCTACTACCAAAGTACTACAAATAGTAACAGTCAAAAAATGTTCAAGATTTCACTTTGAAAATCGTCTCCCGAGGATTTCTTGGGATCGCTGTTTACCGCATTAAATTTACCCTTAGGAATGTCAATGAAAGAAACATGTTGCAGAAATTGTCTCTCGGCGGTTTTCGGAGTCGCTTATCATGCGGTCAAAATGCAACTAAATGTGCTTGAAACCTCATCGTGCAAATAATCTCTTAACTCGGAAATAGTCTCGAAACTTTATTCAATTGTAATAAATTCCTGGAAAAAATAATTCTAACTTTCATTTAATACCCAAATCTTTTGGTACGAAAATGTATTGCTCATAATAAAATAATGTTACTACCTTAAGGATTTTTCTTTAATCCACATTTGAAGTTATAAAACATGCACTCACTTTGATATGTCTAGGTCTATTTTAGTTTTTTACGCATTCCCATCTAACCTAACCTAACCTAACCATGATAGGCACAGGGCCATAAAATTTATTGTTATAAAACACAACTTACCTTCATAAATATTCCCATATTCTCCTGAAGTTACAGTTTTTTAAATTAGAGTTAAAAACACAAGTAAAAGATCATAAATATTCTCCTAAAAAGGTATAATTTCATTTATTTTTAAAAACAGGATTTTTGAATCGACTTCAAACGGTATTTTATGTGATTTTGATTGTCCACAATTTTGTAATACACTGTATAACAGGAATAGAATAACATTTAGTTAATTCAAAGTGAGTTCATTGTTGCATCATAGGTCATACGAAATGTGAAATTATGTTTTCTTTTAAGATTTAGGAACTTTCTACTTAATCCGGCATTGGGAACGTGAAAAATTCTGAAGTTTGTGGAATCGTTGAACGAAATTGAACCATTAATTTTTAGTTGCAATTTAAAGCAATACTTATTTGAAAGCTTTTACAGTTTTGTTTTCAAATAATTAACAAAAAAATATTAAAAATTAAAGTCGCAATTGTGAATTTTATTGAGAGAGTGAGTAACCATCAAAAACTAGCAAGACAATGAATGAAAACATGTTTTTTAGAAAAATAATCAGGATTTAGAGGGTATACTGGATTATTTGCAATCTATTTTTTCCCTCGTGTACAAGAAGTTTTTAGAACCGATTGTGAATGCAAAGGGAGTCCATATTACCTCGCAGACTTGTTGTTGTTCAACAACAAGACTCGAAGAAATCTAATTTTTTTTAAATAAACCTATTAGCAGGTATAAACCTTTTATTTTTTTTCCCCTGCTCATGTAGTTGTTACAATCACATCACTATTTTGTTATAATATTTATAAGTGATAGAACTAATCAAAAAAGACTGTTGAAAACTATGTTGTGTCAACTTGACCACTCAACTCCGTACGGTAGTTGTATCACATTCGTGGCACCATTCGACATATTTGATCTCGCTATGAGATTAAGACAACCTCATATCGGTTGGTATAAAGAATTTTTTTGTCGGAAAGCTTGAATAAATCAATTTCCACAATAAATAAAATCTTGATTCTTTAATTTCTAAATATCCTTCAAATAAGTGCAAAACAAAATACAGTAGAACCTCGATAAGTTAAAGTCCAAGGGAAACACAAAATATTTTAAGTTATAGAGGTTTTAAGTTATCAAGGGTCTATGTTAGGTAAAGGTTAATATAGAGGTATGTACATGTTTCTATGTACGCTAGTTAATATAGAGGTATGTACATGTTTCTATGTACGCTAGTTAATATAGAGGTATGTACATGTTTCTATGTAGGTACTGAGGGCCTATACAGAGATTATTTATTTAAGTTATAGAGGTTGCGTCTTTTAAGTTATAGAGGTTTTGGGCTCTGATGGGAAGGGAACATAGTATTTTTTGAAGTAACAGAGGTTTTTATGTTACCGAGGTTTAAGTTATCGAGATTCTACTGTATTTACAAAAAGAAAAGCATTACTTTTAGTACCTAATAAGTTTAAGTAAAAAAACGTGACAAATATCAAATTTCTAAGTCATTAACAGTAAAATCACCTTTTCACATACTCATATTTTGATTTTTTCTCTGTAAACAACATGTTTTCAAACGTGTCTTTAGAATATAATATGGTGGTAATTTAAAAAAAAAAAAGATTATTTTGAACTTGACTTTAGTAAATAAGAGATATATGTATGTAAATAAACAAACATATGTGCAAGCAATGCAATAAGATTATTATTAACATAAGTATACAAACACATGGAATAGAACGCGTTAGACATTAATTTATTAATAATTTAAATTACATTTGTTAAGTAAATACTTTAACAATGTATCAGTTTAATTATTTATCAAGGTAAGATTACATGCTTGGTACATACATAGCAGCTATCTATCTATCGTAATACCTGTTGTGTTTAGTGTAATAATCTAAGCAAAAAATTTTATTCAGTTTTTTCAAGCTTTTATACCATGCATATATGTAATATGCAAGGTATACTAATTTTAGTCCCAAGTTTGTAACGCTTAAAAATATTGATGCCACGCACAAAATTTTGCTACAGATGTTCATAGAATCACCTATTTAGTCCATTTCCGGTTGTCCGTCCGTCCGTCTGTGGACACGATAACTCAAAAACGAAAAAAGATATCGAGCTGAAATTTACAGCGTACTCAGGGCGTAAAAAGTGAGGTCGAGTTCGTAAATGGGCATCATAGGTCAATTGGGTCTTGGGTCCGTAGGATCCATTTTGTAAACCGTTAGAGATAGAACAAAAGTTTAAATGTAAAAAATGTTCCTTATCAAAAAATAAACAACTTTTGCTTGAAACATTTTTTCGTAACTATCACTGTTTACCCGTGAGGGCGCCAATTAGGCGGAAATTTTATAGTATGTACCATACTTGAATATCAGTTATGTATGTGTCACATGAATGTATGTGTTATGTGATAAAGAAATCAACACTGACTATGTATGGTATTTCAACAATTAATTAAGTCAATTGTTTGTTTTCACTTGTTTAAATAAAAATTGTTAGTTTTTTATAAGGGTCAACTTTCTTATTTAAAGTGTTATTCTATCTCTTACCATTTAAGGTATAAATTGGCTACTAAAGAAACCCGAAGAACTAGGTACTTTTGTTTAAGTTATTTTTTGATTGGTTAACTACAAAACGAGATATTTAGGTGTATGGATTAAAATGGCTCATCCTGTATAAGCGAAATTACAGAGTTGGTATAAGTTGTTTACATTATTTATAAATTATTATATTTGTTATTATCGAAGAATTATTACTTCTTACGTTCGTACATAAGCACACACAGCCTTTTTATACCATGCATCCATGTAATATGCAAAGTGTACTTAGTTTAGTCCCAAGTTTGTAACGCTTAAAAATATTGATGCTACGCACAAAATTTTGGTATAAGTGTTCATAAAATCACCTAATTAGTCCATTTCCGGTTGCCCGTCCGCCCGTCTGTCTGTCAACCCGATAACTCAAAAAAGGGAAAAAGATATCAAACTGAAATTTTTACAGCGTACTCAGGACGTAAAAAGTGAGGTCGGGTTCGTAAATGAGCAACATAGGTCAATTGGGTCTTGGGTCCGTAAGACCCATCTTGTAAACCGTTAGAGATAGAACAAAAGTTTAAATGAAAAAATGTTCCTTATCAACAAATAAACAACTCTTGTTTGAAATATGTTTTCGTAAACATCACTGTTTACCCGTGAGAGCGCAAATTAGGCGTAAATTGTACAATGTACAGTATGTATTATATGGGAATATCGGTTATATATGTGTGACATGAATGTATGTGTAATGTGATATTGTAATCAACACTGTCTATGCATGGTATTGCAACAATTAACTCAGTCAATTGTTTGTTTAAACTTGTTTATTATGACAGACTGCATGTTTTTGGCAAAATTTTTTAAAATACATTTTGAGAGTAAGCCAAATTTGGTGTTTTTGAAAGATTTTCGAATAAATAGATAATTTAGAATTTACAAACTTTGAAACTCCATGTTCGGAAAATGATATACCAAATTCTTGAAATCTTATTTATTACAGTAATCCTAGCCGAAATGCTATATAATTAATCGTATTTTTGATAGGAAGCCCGACTTTTTGGCGGTTAGGATAGTCAAAGATAAGTTTAAATTTGAAAAGGCGGGATCCTACCCCTTGGGGAAGGCCGTCATCTTGGTTTGAAGAGGTCAGTTTGTTTTTTTTTTTTTGCTATAACTATCACACTATTGATTATAGCGAAAAAAGTGCCGAATCCATTTTTGTAGAGAAATTACATTTTCTACCCATGCGTTTTTTGCGTAAGTCACCTATTGAATAATTTACGGAAAAGTTAGTGCAGAATTTGAGACAAATAATTTTCCTTTTTGCGATTTAATCATTTTCGGCGAAAGGAATGGAAAAAAGTTTCAATGAAAGCTGTAGACGGCATAACAAGCAATAAAATTTGTCTAAATAATTGTTTACTATGACTCGTTGTTTTTGCTCCCGCACAAAGCGCAAACAGAGTTCCTGCTCAAAAATATTAATATTGCTATTTGAGAGTAAAATACCCATATACATGTTGCTGTTATGGAATTATTGCAATGTTGAGCAAAGTAAAATTTCAAAATTATTTGTTTCAAATTTTGCACTAACTAACAGTAGATTGTTTTCAGTATGTAATTTATGCAAAAAATGCATAGACCTTTTATGCAGAAAATTTTATTCTCTACAAAAATTTTATCGGATCTTTTTTCGCTTAAATCAATAACGTAGTAGTTATTGCAAAAAAAAAACTGATTTAAACCAAGATGACGGCCTTCGACTAAGGAGTAGCATTACATCTTTTCAAATTTAAACTTATCTTTGACCATCGTAACCAAAAAGTCAGACTTCCCCACAAAAATGCGATTAAAAATCTAGGATTACTGTACTAATTGGTCTGCCATTAATTCTTAATAATTTAATATTTAATAAAATGTAGGTATAAGAATTAAAATTGTTGCAATTAAATACTGGAAAGATATAGTTAGAGCAGGCACTAGATAGAGGCGATTGTGCAAAAATCGAGGACCACTTTTTGTCAATTGATTCTTATTAAGAAAAGCTTGTAGATTAATATTCTAGATGTTGCCAGAAACCCTATTGGTCCAACTTTTGATATCCCTCCCCTCTCCAGAAGCAGTCAAAATAATATTTTTTGAAACAACTATTCAGCTGTCCGAAGCTTTTTGGGTATTTTTACTTTAAAAAGACTTCTTGCAATTTTTAACTAAAGTTCACCGTTTTTGAGTTATTAACAATTTAATGTTTGGAGAAATTCCAGAAAGGTTATTTTCAAAGCTGAAAATTAATGCAAATAAATTAAATTTTTGAGCTTTTCATAATATTAAAATGATCTTGGAACATCTTTTATAAAGTTCTGAAGAGTAATTACAAATTGTTTGATTCTGAAGCCTCATTTTACAAAAATTGGACTAATAGAGATTTTGGCAAAATCCGGCATATTAATCTATAAGCTTTTCTGAATAAGAGTCAATAAATTGAGAAAATATGGTCCTCTATTTTTTCACATTCAACTCTATCCAGCGCCTGCTCTAAGTAGAAAATCTCTTCAAGTAGGTATTACCAAGCGGTTTATGAAAGTTGAGTGATTTATTAGAATATAAATAACATAAATAAAATATTATATTAATATTAATAGACGTCACTTCCTTGAAAACAAAATGTACCTTTATTGTTTATTTCCGGCATTAAACAAAACGCAATAAAATTATGAAATCTTATGTAAATTTTAAAAAATAATTATTATTTTGAATTGGTACATTTAAAATACATATTTCAAGTAATATGAGATTATTTTCAAAAAATTCAAATAAAATCAAAAATTTATAATTAAATTTTTTAAGCTATTGATCTCTTAAATTAGTTTTAGTTTTACAACATTTCGATTATAATTGTCAATTGTACATGAGAGTGGAATTAGAACCACAAATGACGTAAGTATTTTTGTCACTCGAGCGTGTAATAGAACTTCTTTATTTCTGCAAATAGCTAATAACCACAGCGTGCGACAAATTTTTTAGTCTCACGCTAATGGTAAATAACTAAGATAAATATAAAAAAAAAACTTTTAACAAAAAGAAAACCGACTTCAAAAGAAAATCTTTTCCAGACAAATTAATATGCACTAAAAAGTAAAAAAATAACGATAATATAATGCAGTTAAAATTATTGTTTTTTTTGGAGTCGGTGTCAGCCAAGGAAACAGCTCTGACAGAACAGTTTGCTACATTAGCTTGGCTGACACCGACTCCAAAAAAAACAATAATTTTAACTGCATTATATTATCGTTTTTTTTTTTACTTTTTAGTGCATATTAATTTGTTTGGAAAAGATTTTCTTTTGAAGTCGGTTTTCTTTTTGTTAAAAGTTTTTTTTTTTATTTCGTGATTTTTAGTGAATCTGAAGAACACTAACTTATTTTTCACTAAAAAAGAATCATCGAAGTTGGTTGACGTGATATTGAGTTATTCGTCCTCTTGTCGTGCATAATGAATGCAAATTTATGACTTTTATGGTTTTCTCTTGGATGGCGTTGTCAGAACTAGACCAAAATGAAATGGGACCACACGGGAAGCACCAGCTTTCAAATAGATAATCCTTTTTTTTTGTTTGAAGTCGGTTAATAAAGTACCTACCTGGATGACCGAAACACCGAACATGGTGTTTTTTGAAAGTAATATTTATATAAACTGATGAAAAATGAATAATATTTTGCGATCTTTCTGAAAATTAAACCTAGTTAAATCGATTTATCGCCCCCAAAACCTACTGAATACTAAGTTTCTAAGTTTCTTTGAAACTAACATGTTTCGTTTGAAGCATTTTTCTCGATTAAATTTATATATTCAGTTTCAAGCATATGTCAACTTAAAAAAGACCCTATATATTAGTGAGACGTCCAGTTTCGCCAAGCCCGCTCGCCAATGTGTAGACTCGAGCGAGCTCGCCAGTGAATGGCGTACTTAAAAGTAATAATTAATTTTGCAATATTGTCTGAAATCACGGCCTGCTCCCGCTAAATAATCAATCCATAGTGACTAAATGCCCAAAAACTATTGATTAACATGCACTTGTTTAATTTAAAATCATTATCACTTACGCACATGAAGTGACTTTAAAATGATCTCGAAGGTCTGATCCATGAATACCTTAAATAATATCTTGTATTTAGAGAGATCAACTGTAAATCCACTGTATGCAAATTGTAGACAATTTGTTCCACGCGGATATACAGTGTGTCGCATTTAAGATAAAGACCCCTATTTCCGTTATTTATAGGAATATCGATACGTCATACGGATGATGGGACACATTTTTTAAGATAACTTACCGAAATCAAAGTTTTAAACTCACCCTAATACAAATTGGCAAATAGGGCAGATTCTTCATATTTTGCCAAGCGTCAGAGATGGTTAGAGTTAACGAAAAAAACTATCAGAAATTTGCTTAGAATATTTTTTTAATAATCCGTATGTGAATATAAAAAAATATTCTATGCAAGTTTTTCTAATAATTTTTTTCGATATCTTTAATCATATCGAACACTAAGCAAAATATTAAGAATCAACCCTATTTGTCAATTTATAGTAGGCTGTTCATTCAGATCAAATAGTAGGTTGTTAATTTACATTTTGGTTAAGTATTTTAAAAAATGTGACCCATACGAGTGCCCAATCGATATTCTTCGATCTTAAATGTGAAATACTTTAGAATAACTTTAAATTTTTTCACTCAAAGGTAAATTGAAATTTTATCAAATACATGACTTGATTAAAGGTTTTATAATTAAATTGAAGCTTATATCACCATTCAAAAAAATAGAGCCAAAGTATGCCTCTTATCTTCGCAATTAAAATAAAAGTGTGGAATTCAAGTGTATTATCAACAAAAAAAAAGAATAAGTGTATTATTGTATTGGATAAAATATTTATTTGACTTTAAAATCACAATCATTTTGGCTATTCAATTCACAAAATATTCAAAACAAAGCCTGTTTATGTCTCGAAAAATTTTTGCTGCCTCGAAAAAATAACTTAAACAAAAGTTACAGAGTTTGATGGGGGACATCATTTTCTGGTATCAGATTAGACCTACTTCTTCGGGTTTCTTTAAGAGTCAATTTATATCTTAAACGGTAAGAGATAGAATATAACTTTAAAAAAGAAAGTCCTTATACAAAAACTAACAATTTTTGTTTAAAACATTTTTTTGAAAAACTTCAGTTTTCGGAAGAAATGCGAATTAAAAATATGTCATTATTGCATTTAATGTCATTTTTATATTTATGCAATTTAAAGAAAATACGCTTAAAGTTTAGTGATAATTGTAGGTCAAAGTTATGGACCCAGGTCCTTGACAACTTTTGGCTAAAGCATTTTTTCCTTAGTTAGCGTGTTTTCATTCGAATAAATGCAATAATCACATATTTCTAAGTCGCATTTCCTTCGAAAGCTGACGATTTTCGAAACAAATGGTTTAGATTAAAAACGTTAGTTTTTTTTATGCGGGTCAAGTTACTAAATTAAAGCATTATTCTATCAGTTACCTTTTAGGATCTCAACTGAGTATTAGAAGTATTAGAAATCCGAAAGATGAAGCATTAGAAATCCGAAGTACTGCGTCTTATCTGATGTCCACTATCAAACTCATGCAACTTTTGTTTAAGTTATTTTTTCTTGTTAGCTACAAAACCAGCTAGCTAGTAGCCATTATAGATTAAAATGATCCACCCTGTATGTAGAGTGTGTTTGATTACGGATTTGATTCTTGAATATGCAAACATTTTGTTATTTTGTAGTATTTATAATGTTATGAATTTTGTGATGTGCTTAGTAAACACATTATAAAAATTTAACAAAAATAACGAAATATTCGTTAATTTTAGGGTTTGGCAGTCGAATGATTAGTCACTTAAATCTCGCGGTAACTAATGCTACATTTTTTTCGTTGGACATATTTGAACAAAAAGGTCTACACTAATGATCCTCAAACTGTAAATGATCTGAAAATAAACATCATTGATACTGTTCAAAATAATAGTAGGGAAATGTGACAAAATATTATTCAAAATATGATAATTTTTCTCAAAAATACAGATGATTAAAATTTTTCTCAAGGAAATAGAGATATTTACTCAAGACTTCGCTATCTTTGATGACGTATTCATTCTTATTAAAGGCTGGGATAAAGGTATACTATCTATGATTTTATGCAACAAGCGCTCCTTTACGTGGAGCGTTAGTGCATTGACAAATAACGGGCTGTGAACTGTTTACTAGGCTATGCATAATTAATCAAAGGATGATCAGTATATCTGACATTCAAATTACACAAACAAGAACGGTTAAACATCTAGGAGTCATACTGTACAGAAATGATCCAAATTATTTTTAAAAAGGAAATTTTTAAACTAAAACTTTTAAATGTATTCCACACGAAACTACATGTTGAAGTTCGAATTTATTTTTGATGCGGCCTATTTAAAAAAATGATTCAAATAGACTGTACTGAAATTTAATATTATTTGTTAATTGCAAATAAAATCATTGATTTGGATTATCTATATTTACGTATACGTCCTTTGTTGTATTTTAAATATTGTAATTAAAATTTCTTCGAATCTCTAATCAGCTGGATTTAGTCTGAAAAAATTTGATACTCATATAGCGGAAGTTCTTTAACAATGGCTGAACAAATCAACAGACATTGAATGGCAACTCCTTTTAAAAATTACGGTTTGAAGTCCTAAAAGGATTTAGAAAAAAGTAGATCTGGGAAAAAAGACCGAAAAAGTAGATCCGAATTTTTATTCATAAACAAATAAATATAATAGACCCCCAAATAATAGACTAAAAAAAAGACGAGTGTTTTCGGGGTTGGCGATACAGTATGATCTTGTGGCTGCCGAACCCAAGCATGTGACTGTGACATAATAAAATTTTACTAACTGTGACATAATCAGATTCTAATTTATTTTTTATATTTAATATATAATATAATAAATATAAATATTTATAATATTATTATATTTATAATATCTCTTTTCTATAATAGTGTCCCATTTTTGAACGCCAGGGCTAAAAAATTCAGAATCCAACCAATTCCTCTATAGTGGACAAACTCAACCCAACCAACTCGTAATTAAAACAATACAGAGTTATCAAAAAATAAAATAAGAAATGCTCAAGGCAAAAAAAATGAAATAGATAAAAAATTCCTAAAATTCTAAAAAAAAGTCCTGAAAAAAGTAACTGAATGGAATTATTGTAATGAGTGCTATATATTTATAAAATTGTACATTTTTTTTTTTTATTCAAATTTTTATTCACAAACATATAAAAAACTTACATTTTTTCTATCTTCGGATCTATTTTTTCTGTCGTATTTTTCCGGGTATATTTTTCTACAAGGTCTGTTTCTGACGAATATACTTTTTTGGGTCTATTTTTTTCGAATCAATTTTATTTGGATCTATTCTTTCCAGGGCTATTTTTTTTGATTACCCTTATTAAAGCATGTTAAATTACTAATTATAGGCTTTTTCCAAGAACAGGTTCCATATCTATACTTCAGATGTTGAATAATACAAATAAAATATTGTTTTAAATTGAAAAAACTGTCTGTGTGTCTGTCTGTGACATCGTAGCTCTTAAATGAAAGAATCGATTTGTTTGAAAGGTTATTTGATCGAGAGTTTTCTCAGCTATGCTTTAAATGCGAGTTTAGGAGCCCGTTGCTGCTAAAAACTAAAAAGGAGGTGATGACTTACGAACGCACTCTAAATAAAATTATCTTAAAAAAAAAAATCATGGCCCGATTTTGTCTTGAGGGTTTCTTTAATTTTTTTATTTATTTTATTCTTCTAAAGTTCCTACTATATTTTTATTAAATGATAACGCTTTGCGAGTAATAATACCAATTGAACATGAATTGAGATGGGTTTTGAACTTGAAGAAGTTTTTATGAACGCAAAAAATGTTATTTATCCTGAATTTTCGGTCTAAAACTGGAGAGTTGCCAACCCTAAAATATTCTAAAATTCGTAGTTATTTTTAATGATAATTTCGATAACTATACTAAATTATAAACACCATAATAAAATAATTTGATACGATTATTATCGAGGTTCAATCGCTTACATCCGCTTCTATTAAAAATAATATACATAATATAAATAATAATATTTTTCTATTAACAAAATGATTGACTACCGTTGCGTCCACCGTATCGATATGTATGTATAGTTTGTATCGGTAATAAAGAATAGTGGTAAGAAGTTAAATTGTAAATAAAAATAATAATAATAATAATAATTGTAGTGTAATATCTATCTCTATTAACAACATTATTAACTTAAATGTTAATTCAATTATTGTCAACATCCGGTGTGTTAAGTTCTTCACATATATATATTTTATATGTATAAGAATTACTGTATATAGTTAGTTTTAAATGCATAGAATAAACACAGGAAATTGTTACACGTATTTTGTATATATAAAATAAAATAAGACACTTTAATAACAACTCATTACAAATAAAATGTATTTTAATGCCCTTGTGCAGTCTATATGTTGTACGATTTTTTGTTTTTGATTCTGTACAAAGTGTCTAAAAAATCTTCGTATTTATCTCAATTCAATTCAATTTACTACCCCCCGAATTAAAAAAAGGGTTGTGATAAGTTTGACCGCTATGTGTGTGCGTCTGTGGTATTGTAGCGCCTAAACAGGTGAACCGATTTTATTTTTTTGGTTTCATTTGAAAGGTAATTTATTTTAGGTAATTTAACGGAGAGTGTTTTAGCTATGTTTCAAGTGCGAGCTTAGAGTTCCATTCTCGAAAAAACTAAAAAATTGGCGATTATCTTCAAAATTGATTCAGTTTGGAAAAGGCATGACGCATAATTTTAACATATAAAAAATTACTTTGGAAATGAATGGTTAAATAAACCTGGCTTAATGAATTTTGGAACGTGAAATGGTAAAATAATTAGATAATTAAAAACAATAATTCAAAAGAACAAAGTCAACTCAAATATTTCCAAAAATTTGTTCTAAAAACTGATAGCTCTCTAAGTAACCTTTTTATCTCATCTGATGTCCTTGACCATCACTTTGATATTGATTTAAGAAGGAGTGTTATAAGTTTAAAGTGTTTATCTGTGTGTCTGTGTGTTTCTCAGTGGCATAGTAGACCCTAAACGGTCGAACCGCCTTGATTGAGAATATTTTTTAGCTAAGTTTCTAAAAATCGGTTTACAAGCTATAAATCGCATTTGTCGGGGGTTTTTTAAATTTTGTAAAGTTCCCTTGTTAATTTTTTTTTTATTACACAATCAGTACTATTAACGAACCTAGAATTACTTAATTAAATTACTTCGAAAAAATTTTTTGATGGGTGTATTGACTTGCGGTTGTTTGCATTGGCTTCCGAAATCAGCCGAAAAAAGTCTATATGGTTTAAAGCGGAAGTTTTTAGTTTTAATCTCCTCGCCATTGGGGCGAAGGGAGTTTATATCGAAAGGTAAATCAGATAAATTTCAAAAGGTTTTAAAAAGATCAAAATGCTAAAGTAACCCCAAAAATAAGATATTTTTATTAATAAACTATTAAAAAAAAAAAATTAATACAAAGTTTCTGCTGCTGGCCAAATAAGTTTCCTAAAGACCGCACAAATGTTACGTACTGCCAGCAGGCATATACCCCTTTCTTTCCCTGCTAATATCAATCAAACCATGTTCATCAAAGTAGTATGTAACGTTTGTGCGACCATCGAGAGCTTATTTGGAGAGGGATGCGATATTTTCCTCAATTTTTACTAATTTTATGTCCCCATCCCTTCTATCTCGAAAATGGACGCTTTCCGATATATATGAAAGAAATGCTTCACATCGACTCAGGAGCTTATTTATCACGCGACAGAAAGTGTGCCATATCCCAGAATAAAACGACAAAATTGATGAAATAATTATGATGATTTACTCGAAATTGGTAACCGCAGATAATTATAATTATTAATAATTATATAACTTATTGTGCTTGCCTATGGGAGTAATTATAGGGATCTATGCTGTCGGGACCAACTAAAAAAACATAGACAAATGCAAACATCAACTAATGCGAATATGCGATGAATTAGGACTGGAATAAGAAATTTTAAAACATTAGCAGTGTCAAAGCGTGGTACTAAAATTATAGAGACGTTCGTGTAAAATTTATAATGCATATTCCCTTAAAGATTCAGCGACGCCTGAAAATAAAAACAATGATTCCAACGCACAACATGGCGGGTTTTATAAAATTATTAAATATGCTATTTCATTTTACTTGCCTCCCCTGGTAATGTTTTTAACTAGTTTTTTATTTATATTTGCAGTGTTTTCGATGTTTATAAGTAAATGAATGTTTATTTCCTTGAAGAATTTAACGCTTTGGTAACTTCAGCAAGTAAATCCAGTTAATTTAGTTTAATTTAGTAAATTTATTTGAATTCATTATTAATAGTTTTTTTTCCAATAAAATGATGTCCGTTTAGGTCTTCCCATTTTTGCAGGTCTGCCTTGAATTTATTCACCTTCTTGGCATCCATTAATACGGTACTTCGATATAGTTTTAATAAGACGCTTCTACAACGTCCATTTTATTTATATTGCATATCATTTTTAAGTGATTGTTCTCTATAAGGCGTAGATGACGGTGTAGAAAGGGCGGATTAGCGAGTGTTCGGATTACTGAGACTCTACTTGAATATTACAAATCTCTCTGAAAGGTGGTAATTTTGTTTATTCGGAAAAGAAATCCTTGAAGCATTTTGAAATTTTATCTTTGGTATTTAATTTAATAAAGTTGGTATTTAATTTAATTTGAATATATTTGATATTTATTGTAACAAAAAAATAAATAAACGGTCCGAAACATCGGACAAGACTTTATTATATTATAAAATTGATATTATTCTTGTAATATTTTTATTGAAAGCAAACAAACTTTATGATGTAATAATTTTTTTTTAAAAGGTAGGTAATTTTTGATAATTTATTACTTTTCACAAATTTTATTTTATATCAGCTATAGATACAAGCATAGCGGTATATTTGGAATCATACGTAAATGAGGAACAGGCTTAGGTATTTATTGGATTTAATATAATATTTAGAAGGATGTAGTTTGGTAAGGGTGAGGTTAAGCAAAGATTACCAAGTTACAAAAGTTACTTAGAAAGACATTTTAAATAATATTTGATCAATTTTGGGTAGGGTTGATTTGACCACTTTTGAAGATTTCGTCCTCTCCAGCTCCACGGCTCCAGGAGTAGGGGTCCCACAGGGGAGTGCTGTCCCCTCAGTCTCTCCCTAGAAAATCCCATTTTCCTATATTTGGAAAGGTTTTCCCTAGGGTGTGGGCCTTCTCGAGTTTTCCCGGATATGTGGCTTATACCAATCCTAGGAACACCTTAATTCTAGCCTTGCGCCAAGTTTAATCGAAATCGTTAGAGTCGTTTTTGAGAAAACCTCAAAAATCCTGTTTTGGCCTAGAGGGAAGTACCCTTGAAAAAAGACTTAGGGAAAAAATGAAAAAAGCATCTGAAATTATGACCAAAGTGAACCTATGTTCCGAGTTTGAGAAAAATCGGTAGCTCTAGCTTGGTAACAGACATACCGACATACCGACGGACGCAACATTTGTTAAAAACCACTTTTTTGAAATCAGAGACCCTCAAAACGTGTATTTCCGTTGATTTTTTTTTTCGATCGCAATATTTTATTATATTAATAATATTATAAAGTAAAAATACATTATTTTATACAATTTGGATTTGCAATATATACCAAGTTACCATGAACGAGATAAACGAGCGCATGTATTACACAAGTTTTCTCGCTACCTAAAATATTTTGTCTTAAATGTTAAACAACTCTTAGACCAAGATTTTCCCCCTCGCATTTGTGAACTTCGTTTCAAATGGAAAATCCCAATTCACGTTCAATAGTTTAATATTTATTATTGATGATTAATATAAAAAATAAAAGAAAATGCAAGATTATTTATTTGTTTGGTAATAATAATGATAAAAATAATATTTGAGATGCTCAGTAATACTGTGAAAAGATGAATAAAATTTATATTACAGGATGTAATTGTCTCATTATTATTTGATCATGGATGACTGTGATGTGATGCTGATAGTAAATAAATACAACATATTATGATGAGAGATGCTCTTTATTCTGATCTTTCAACAAGTATGTAGTTAAGTATTTGATCTGAAGTATAGCAAACAGAACAAACGTTAAAGTGTGATTGTTTTAAATATAAATGAATTGATTGATCTATATTTGTAATTAAAATTATATTACTATAGTAGAGGCAATATATCTTAAAAATACATTGAAGAAAAATTCTTAAGATCATAACCGATATTAGGTTTTCCCAACTTCATCGCGAGATTTAATATGGCGAATGGTGCCACGAAAGTGATACAACTACCGTACGGGGCTGAATGGTGAAGTTGACACAAATGCATGAGTTGTTTCTATGAAAGTAATATAGTGTCTTACAAATTTCAAATATTGTTGATTTGAAATGCAACATAGTTTTATACAATCTTTTTTCGATTGGTTCTACCACTTATTAATATTATAACAGAATACTGATGTGATTGACACAACTACATGAGCAGGTAAAAAACAATAAAAGGTTTATATCTGCTAGCCTAAACTTTACCTATAATGCATCATTTTACAATTAAAAATAAAACGGATTATGTAAACATTTTACTTCGTTTTTAAATGGCAAACACACTGATTTCATAAATTTAAATTACATGTAATTTTAATTTTTGATTGTAATATTTCTCTTAAGTGTCAAAATCATGTGATAAAATACTGAATATCATTGGCCTAAAATTATTGAATTTATGAAATCAGTGTGTTTGCCATTTAAAAACGAAGTAAAATGTTTACATTTTCCGTTTTATTTTTAATTGTAAAATGATGCATTATAGGTAAAGTTTAGGCTAGGATGAAATATAATAATTTGGAACTTTTAAATTTCTGTGAGTTAGTTAGTTAGTTTGCAAACTAAAAATTATGAAACTAAATAACTTTTCAATTCAAAATCCATTATTTTTTCTAAAAACGTATGAAGACGCAGTTCTTTCAGAATCAATCAGGGTTTATTTTTTGTCAGATTTGTTCCTTAAAAATTTTCTATAAAATAATAAATGGAATATTTTTTTCTTCAATAGTTTTCGTTACATAGACAGTGACACTTGTTTCTGGTTTGGGATGGTAATACTAAAAACGGTGGACTTTTTACCTTTTTACTAAAACAATAAAATTTGTTTTCCCAAAACACTATAATCTTTTTTTATTTTAACTAGTTTTTATTGATCTGAGAATCAAGAATACAAACAAAATTTATAAATAAAGAATATAAACAATAATGTCGTAACAAAATCTACTAACAGGTAAAATAAAAACTTGGAACAGAAAAACCTAATGAATTTAATTAAATAAAACTGAAGAAAAAGTAAAAATCTGAGACAGAATAATAAATTAAGAAAATGGTGAAAAATAGTAATGAATAAAATAAAAAATTAATTAAATAGAAAATTTTAAAATTAAAATAAAAAAAATACATGAATAAAATAAAATAAAATAAACATAAAAATTTAATAAGAAAAACATGCTGATTAGTTCGCTGTTGATACAGAAATATTAACTCACAGCGACTCTCATTTCTTTTGGGGATCCTTAGGGTCACAAGTATACAAAACGATTTCAAATAGATCACGTTCTTGAAATTTTGTATATCCAATTACTTGCAGAGACTTCCCTCGTACTGGTCAAAATTTTCACAGCCCATCTGTTGAAGGTTTTTCTAGATTAAATCGCCGGTATATTTTCTCTACTATAGACTATTATAAATGCTTTGCTATGGTATGTTTTATAAAGTAATTATTTCTCAGTTATTTAGTGCAGGTATGTTATATTCTTAGAAATTTAACTTACTAATTACATTGACAATAAATTATTGAAAATAAATATATTTTATATCCAAATATGGATACTTAACTTTCTTTAGATACTATTTTTATACATGACTACTATTTGATTTTAAGTATTTAAATTATATTATATTCCACGTAATAGCCTGTCGTAAGTCATGAGGAAGGACGGCTAATACCGTCCTTCAGTGTGAATGTAAACCTTATAATCCACTTGGTACGTTATTGATACGAGATAGTATAAATTCGGTAGAAATTGAAATTTAACTGTATATCAAAAAACATTTTAACATTAAATTTCTAATAATGGTGACAGAGTAGAGAAAAATAATGTCAATGTAATTTAAAAAAAAAAATATTTAAAACAAAAATAGTATCAATGTAATTTTTTTTTAAATGGACCAGTGTAGATTCAGGATTTGTATAGCTGCCCTCGGTTACTTCCTTTATGTGTGTACTCTTTTTAGATTAAGTGTTATGCCTAGGGTAGCGGGGTCGATTCCCGCCGTTACAACAAAAATTAATTTAATTAATAGTTGTGACGGGCTAGTGTATATATACTTAATTCCATAAAAATCGCCACAGTTAAAACATTCTAAGCGTACTCATCATATGTTATGTTATAATAGTAACACTTAGAATGTTTTAAAACGAGCATTTTTTTGACATAGAGATACATGGAGGAGGTATACACTCAGCTTCTGAAAATAATTGAGGAGCTGATAAATGAAATTATTAGCGGAAAAGGTGACAAAACAAATATATGGTATCACAATAGGCTCTATAGCCTAAGTGTGTGTTTCGTGGACAACCAATATAATCTAACCTAACCTAACCTAGATTAAGTTTACCGGTAACATTATCCATGAACTAGGCTCTAGACTTATATTACTAGCGGACCCGAAAAACTTCGTATCGCCTAATAAACAGTCAATAAATGAATGTCGTGTTCGCTGGGCAATTTCAACGTTAAACACAAAGACTACCGCGCTATAGCCTTCACATCCTCTGTCCTTACTTGCCTCTTCTTTTGTTCACAATTTCCTGGTATACATTTTTTTAGGAAACAAAATAGAGCCCATGTTATTTCCTAGCAATGTAGCATTCTATAGGCGAACAAATTTTAAAACCAGTTAAGTAGTGGATTCAAAATTGATGGAATTTCATAAGCACAAATGAATGATGGGATGGAATTTCAGAACCTTCCCCTTAGTTTTCGGGGTGGGGATAGTGGGTGAAAAATACTTTACAACGTCATACCTACGAAATATACAAAAAAAATTGCACTTAAGTCGGTCGAGCCGTCTCTATAGGGTATCCATTTTAATTTTTGACATATGCTTGAGACTCGATAAAATTGCTTCAAGCGTGCTCAATGAAAAGCTCGCTCTATTCCATAACTGGTAAGATGAACACTTTATACTCGTATATTACAAAGTTATTATCGATAAAAAAGGAAACATTTATTGTTCGGAATATTTTTCCGCAAATCGTAGGTTCAGTTTAGGCAAAAACGAACTGAAAAGTGGATTGAACGAATAAAGTTCGGGATATTGCGATTTTCCCTTGTAGTGTTAAAAGTAGATAATAACAATTTATTTTCAGCGTCACATCGATTTTCAAGATAATTTTACGTATTTCAAAGTTACTAGAGAGATGTAGAAAAATCACACGTCTTTTCTCAATCGCAAATATGGATTTATTTTCAGCCTCTAATGCATATCAGGTGCAGTTAAGACGCATGGTAAAATTAATAAAAATTTGGATGTGGCTCATGTATATTACGAAACAAGTATTATTATTAATTTACATGCATTCCTTTTGTTTTTTGCATGTTTTAAGAATATTAATATACAAAAAATTATTAAAAATATTTTCATAATAATAAATTACATAAAACAAAGGTAGGTAGGTCGGTAAGAGGAATAAAATAATTTTATTCAGTCCGTGGTAGATATGATCATTGGAGATATGTTTTTACTAGTAGTTAATACACCGGGCAACTGTAATTTTAAATACAAAGACTATTGCATTATAAAATTTCACTTCGTTTCCGATCACTTTCGCTGTCCGCTAATTTCGTTGGTTTTAAACTGGAAATGTACGTTGTACGTGCTGTTGAAAGTTCAAAAAAATAAGTTTTTCTCAAAATTGATTTTATGTATCAGGCTAAAATTTACCACACTTTTTTATGACCATAAGTTACATCTTTTTCCAGAATTTCAACTCAATTCCTTCATTTTTCGAGAAGGTATCAGAGAAAGTTGAAGATATGAGGTTAATGCGGTTTGCAAATACATTTTGAGCTTATTTTGCTATGTTCGGGGTTCAATAGCTGGAAAATTCGATGTAGAAATTCATAACAAACAATTCTTGTTTGTATTCGCATCAATTTGATCAATAGAAGCAGAGATATTCAAGAAAACGCCATCAAAGAAAGTAATGTACAGATAAAAACCGCGTACAGAAAGTCGTGCGGATCGTTCTGAAAACGGAAAACTCTTTTTCTCTGGTTTTTACAACGAAAGAAATCTATTTAAAAAAAAATTAGCCATTTCCCAAAATTTTATGAATTTATAATTAAAATCCCATAGATTTACCTAAAAACCGCGTGCAGAAGATCGTGCGAATCTTTTCGGAATCGGAAGACTTCTTTTCTTACCTATTTAAAAAAAATTCCAAATCTTACGTATTTATTATCAAAATCCGGCGGATTTGCCTTACTATTAGTGAAAGAATGAAAATGGATATTCTGACGTTGATGACGTAATATGGGTATCATTATACGAAATAACACAAATAAGTTTGACAGATTTATTCATTGACATCTGATTATAATAAATATAAATACTGATTATCTATGGATATATTATACACAGCTGTCTACACTGAACTAACTGATGGTCTATGATTCATACCGCATGACATCATAGCAGGGCTTACCCGCGTTTTAGGCCACGTGTATACAGTTTAAAAATTACGATTTTTAATTTTAATATTTATAAGAAAAATTTGCTTTTATGACTCGAAATCAGAATATTTAAGTATATTTTTACATAAATTTTAACTTTTTTCAAATTTCATGATTTATTTTTGACTAACGATAGTACCCTATTTAGCTAGCACACTTCTCTGCTTTAATCCAAATATTTAATATAGTGCGCCCTTCGCAATCATTTAAAGAATATGAGTGACTATCTTTCATTCATAATCTCGCATAAGTGCTTCAGATCATCTTCTTCAATTTTTTTGTTTACTATTTTAACTTTATAGCTGCTTTTCATCTCCTTGCATAAAATTTCATCAATTAAACTCATGCTTTCAAGATCATTTTTGATAACCTACGTAACCCGAGTTTTCTCAATTTTTGCGCATTCATATTGCAACATCTTACTTTCATTGCCCAAAATTCTTAGATAGTAATTTTTTTTTTTTTTTCATGTCTACTGTCATCGGTAGTTTACCCAGTTCCAGGTAATATTAACAGTTTGTATTCAAATTACTGGTTGCCAATATTTGTTTGAAAAATTTTCTTTCAACTTTTTCCAGTTCCGTGAAAATTTCATTGGCGAGACTCCATACTGGACTGCCGTACAGCATAATTGGTTTTATCAATACATCATCTTACTATTTATTACCTTTGCTGGTATCCACTGGTTCATAAATATAAATTTTCGTAACATATTTATTCCTCTTTGAGCTTTTCTTCGCGTTACTTAATATATGTGTCCCATCTTCCGTTCCAATTGAATACTAATCCAAGGTAATTAAAGCTATATCTAAATTATTTAATATCTTTCCATTATAGAACCATTTTTATTTGCTATTTTCCTATATCCCTGTCTAAATACCAATCGTTTAGTTTTGCTTTCGTTTACTTTAAGCTTGTTTGAATCACAGTATTTCCTTAACTGGTTAAGTCCTCTCTGAAGTTCAACTATTGATTCAGAAATTAATACCAGATCATCAGCATATAGTAATAATTCAACTTCCGTGCTGTTGCTTGGGGGAGAGTGAATTTCTGTAGCTCTTAATGCGCTTTGTAAATCATTTATCTAGATTAAAAATAAACATAAATGATTTAAAATATGCTCTTAATGACCATAGAAATAAGGGGAGTTATATTAAAAATGATTTTTTTTTACCTTTTTTGTAAATGTAGGTTAAAAATCACAAAACATAATGACACAGTAACCTTGTCATTAGAAAGTACGGGGTAGTCTGTATCAAATCCGGTAGTTCTGATTTTTAGCACACTTGTTAATGATGTTGTCCCAATATATAATCCAAGTTTGAGACTTTAAGTGACGAACGAACTTTGTCAAAAATATAAAAAAATCTCGAAAATTTTGATCCAGAACAACACTAGCAAACTCTGTCAGAGGTAAGTGGTACTAAATCTAGCTAGAGTAGTTCGAGGGATGTCTGAAATATTGCACAAAATTGCGTTAGAATAAATGATGAATTTTTTATACCTCGGAAACTATTGGGTCTACGAATAGTTATATCTCGGAAACTATTGGGTCTACAAAGACGATTTTAGTCTCATATTGTTGCAAATTTAGTCTGATTTAAAAGCATTTTAAAAAAGTACTTCAAAATCCCTTTAGGAATATAATCGCCAAAATCTGAGAAAAAGCTGTTTTTACGGTTTTTTTTTCAATTTTGACAAAGTTGCGGTCGTCGCTCGAGGTCACAAATTTGGATTATTCATTGGGACAAAATCTTCTGATTTGATGCAGACTGTAATGTATAAAGTTAGTGTAATGTAAAGTTATTGTTAAATTTTTGTTTTTTCATTTTTTAGATCTACACATCAACTTAAGGTACTTTCTATCAAGAAGGTTAATAATAAATATTTTTTTAAATAAAAAGTGTAAATTGTAAATTACAATTCCCTCCCCGCCACATCATACATTAATGTACTCTCACAGCTCACACATACAAAGTGCACTAACATTTACTTACTATACCTACATTTTAACACAAATCTGTGTAGAATTTTTTTTTTCTTTCTGAATGGAATTCTTTTGTTCATAATAATAATCACATGTAAAAAAAAACTTAATGCAGTGATTTGTTTCCTTTTAACATTCGATATTATTTCATTCATAAAAACCTAATATGAGCATCACACGACCTCTATGTATAGGCTGGCATACGGGAAATGTAGCTATGATCCATTTTCCTTAAATTGGATATGATTTTTCAATAGGTACTACTAGGTACAAATAGTTTTCAATATCCATAAAAATATTTATAATTTATTTATACAGCCATTACTTGCTTCATTTGTGCTACTAAAAAATCAATTACACATAGGCAGGCTGGCGTAATTTTTTTTAATACTTCAGGTGAAGATATCTCAAATCTCACTGTACGAGAAGAAAAGTGAAGTTGGTATTTGGAAAATCTTTAAAACTACGCAAAATATAACCGTTTAAAAGTCCTAGTTAATGTCCGATATCACCATAGATATACATATAAAACTTTGTTTTGCTAAAAGGAGATGGGCAATAATTTTTGAATGCTTATAACTTCTTCATTTTTTAATCAATTTTAATTTCACTTTCAAATTTTGTCATGGAATCAAATTTAGTTTTACATTTTTATGCATAATATGGCAACTACCGTATTATTGTATAAAAAAAACTACATTATATTATCGTTATTTTTTACTTTTTAGCGCATATTAATTTGTTTTGGAAAATTTTTCTTTTGATGTTAGTTTTCTTTTTGTTAAAAGTTTTTTATTTTGTGATTTTTAGTGAATCTGAAGTACACTAACTAATTTGTCACTAAAAAAAGAATCATCGAAATTGGTAGACGTGCGATTGAGTTATTAGTTCTCTTGTCGTACATACTTAATGCAAATTTTAGACTTTAATGGTTCTCTTAAGGATACCGTGGTCAGAACTGGACCAAAATGAAATGGTTAGAACTGAACCACACGGGAGGCACCAGCTTTCAAATAGATAAAGAATCATCAAAATCGGTTTACCCAGTCAAAAGTTCTAAGGTAACATACATTTAAAAAAAATACAGTCAAATTGATAACCTCCTCCTTTTTTGTTTGAAGTCGGTTAAAAACTAAAAAAAAGAGTAAATAAACTTACTTACTAAGTAAAATTATTTTATTAATACATATGTGTCTTTACAGTTTTATTATGTATTTAATTATTGAAAATAAAAAATTGTGTCAAAAAAGTGGGTCATCGGGCCATCGCAAGTCTATCAAAAATTTATACAAAAAATTAATTGTTTTCTTAAATCCAAAATAGTCCACATTATAAGATCTATGATATTCATTTATAACAAAAATACAAGGAAAAATATTTTAATCAGTCATTAATTTTCAGTCATAATTTGTTGTGGGCCACGTTGCATTGCTTGGAGAGCAAACAATCACAAGATTTATAATCTTAAACAAGCATGGGCCCAGCAAACCACGTATTGGGCCATCATACAAAACCTTACTGAATTGTAATAAATTCCTGGTAAATAAGTCATCATTAAATATAAAACCGAAACTTTCCTTTCATTCAATGCCCAAATGTTTTGGTATGGAAATGTACTGCATATAATACACTTACTTTAACTATCTTTCTTTAATGATTTCACATTTGAAGTTATAAAACATGCACTCACTTTGTTATGTCACTGGAATCTGTGGAATATGTCTAGCTATGTCTTATTTCACGATGTCCCCGAAATATGAAATGAACTAGCCATTAAATCCTTATTTGTTTAACTTTAAGTGTAGGCTATGACAGGAATCGGGCCATCAATGGTTACACTGCCTTAAAAGTACCCCCAATTAGACTAACGCATATTCAATCGTTGATAGTACATTATTCCTGCAAGGTTACATCTCAACTCTAACATCAAGTAAAGTTACAAGTTTTTGGCTACAGCTGCTGGATTTGAAGAGTGAAGTTTTATAGTTTGTATATTGAAGTAAATTTGTTAAATGTAACATTTAAGAGTACTTTGCATTATTATGAAAGTTTACAATAGCATATGTTAATATTATTATAAGTATACAAAAGTTGTAAGGGAATTCACCTTTTTGAGGAAATATTTGTTAGATATATCATATGATTTTTTTTCCATTAAAAGTTTTTGCTTTACTTACTTTACGTTTAATTATAATGAATTAATCATTTTCATTCATGACAATATTTCGTGATATTTGTTAATTAATTTATTAGTAATTTGTACTGAGAATTGGGTAGTAATTTAATGTGGTTTTTTGTTTTATTTATTTGAATGCAACATGTTTAGTAACACATACTATATTAACATTGTGCATGCTTTCCGGCATGAAGATTCTAGAAAAATACTTTAAATTAAATTTTTACTTTAATATCGAGGAAAAGCCTTCAAACAAAAACTACCAATTACAAATGTTTAAACGTAAAAATTTTCCTTTTAATAAAATAAACAACTTTTACCCGTGAGGGCGCAAAGTAGGGCAAAATTTTGGTGTCCTTTTTCTCCAAAACTACAAACGATAAGGAGTAGAAAATTAACAGGTAGCTTCAACAAATGGTCTTGTAAAACATTGTCGAAACACAAACAAAAATTTATAGAAAATACTGTCGAAACTATCGAAAACCAAATAAATGGCGGCCATTTGTGTCGGTTTGTCAAGCTGTTTTAATATATAAAACAATAATGATATTCAACATTTTCTACACAAGGTATATCAACAATAAACACTTTCAAAATTATTTTCTTGTTCTTTTTTTGTCTTAAAAGTTAGTTTAAGTTCAAAAAAAATGTCATCTAATCTATCGAAACTGTGTTTTAATCCTTTTATGAATGGTTTTGAATCCAAAGAGTTCTATTCGCTCCGAGCGTGAATTTCGTTTCCATGACAACGATACACTACTTTAATTATAGAATTAATGGATGCATATATAATTGTGTGGATTGCATTGAAAACTTACATTTAAAATTTAATATTCTTGTTTCACAAATTTAAATAAATAATTACGATAATTAACATTTGAAAAATAATATTTGTACAATTTGATTTCTTATTTTCACAATTTTTAATGCATTAAGTTTAATTAATTAGTGTTTTTCAATCATTTTAATTTGACAGTTTCTATATCATTAACATGTAAATAATTGCAAATTAGTCATAACAGCCCACTTTATCTCCAAAATTTTTCACTTAAAGCGCTGGCATCGATTTTATTATCCCTACCATGACTACGCACACAACGAATACATAGAGAACGTGAGGGGTCTACTAGCCTGTACGTGGATGCGATATAATGAATGAGAGAAGACTGCCATATGACATATAGTCATATGTCATAATCATATGATACATGAGATTTTGTGTTTGCAATTATATTTATTTTGTACAAAGAGGTTATGTACAGTTTTGTATTCTTTTTTTTTAAATGAACAAGTGTTTAAGTACACAGTTTATAAGTACACAATTTGTTTTTTCATAACTATTGTAATTGAAATATTGGTAGATGAAAGTGCACTAAAATTTAAATAATAATTAAACTCAATAAAACTTTTAATTAATTTTATTAAAAATTAAACTGTAAATAAAGATTCTTTTAACGATTCTACTTTTTGAATAACTTTTAAATATTCCATAAGTCGTTTTATAACTATGTATTTATATAATGCCAAAAATGTAAACAATATGTGGCCAATAACATATAGATTAGACAAGAACATAGAGGAACTCACTGGCAGTTTTCTGACGTTCTCCAATTCTATAAACTCTTTGGTATACTATGAATTATCATAAAAGATGACGTCATGATTCATGGCGCATGATTCTGAAGTCTTTTAATGGTACAATTTCTTTAAGCGAGTTTATATATTGCAAAACACTTTTAAATGTAAAGATTCTATTATAGGAATCATTTTGTTTGGTCCCTAGAATCGATTCGACGTGCTTTTGGTACAATTTACTGGAAGTGTCTATTAAAACAGTCAATTATTTGTTTAATATTTTTAAGCAGCTTTTAAACTTTTCGTTTTTGTAACTCAGTGAAACCCTAATGTCTCCTTAATGGAAAATGATGTATTGAATCAAAATTAACACTTGCAACGCAATTATAACGTAACAAATTTTTACTACCTACTTTTAAGTTTCTATCGAAGAGAGGTTTCACATGTTCATAGAGTGTACATCCATTGTTCTTATTCAATTGAATGTTTTGTTTTTTAATTAATTACAAACAAAAACTACCCGCAGCATCTCATGGGGAACTTTATTGATTCAAAAATTTATTTTAACTTTTTTTTCTCAAATATGCAAGTGAATTTGATTTTACAGTCAACAGAAATTCCTAGCATCCTTCCCATATTACTCCCTTACTTCCACGATAAAAAAAAACTCTATTCAAACAAAAGGAAAATGCCATGATTGACCCACTTGGTAATCTAATCAAAGATGCGTGTATGGTATTAGGTATAGATCGTGGCACAACACGGTTTCTTTAAAATGATGCATATATACTTGAAACTTCGTGAATGGCTTCCTTTTGACGTGTCTACCAAATTTTCCTCTACTATTATTTTTTTCGAAAAGGCTTCGTTTTCAAATGAGAATAATGACGTCATGCTTGGGTTATTGTTTTGGAAAACGTAGCAGGGAATTTGCCGGACACTATGACCACTTGATAAAATTAAACATATCTACTAATTGATAAACATTTCAGCAAAAGTGAGCTATGGACGAACAAAAACAAAAATATTTAAGTACGGCATGTTCCAGGTGGTAGACAAACTCAACTGTTCTCCAAGATTTTATTTTGTTGAAAAATTTCAAAAAAAGTATTTCTATAATAATTTTATATCCAAACTTAATTCATTTTATAGCGTAATTTTAGTAATTTTATATCGAAACTTTATTCATTTTTTTTTAATAGTGCCCAAGGGTGGCGCTAAGGTTAAATCTAGCCCTGTCGACAACTTAGCCCGCAGCTAACGCAGACAGTCAATTGCCCTATATTTTTTTAACCGTTTTATGTCGTTGAAATATACATATTCGAAATTTGCAAAACCATTTTTAATCTCATGTCGTTAGAAGTACCCAAAACTAAAATCTTAACTTTGAAAAGTAATATTTTTCTATCGTTTTTCTCACAAAGTGTAAAACAATAATAATTTTTGTGTCACCTCCATAATTGTGCTATTTTTAAGAGTTCCTTATGTTTATTGAAAGAGATGGTTTACAATTTGTATTTAAATACAGCATTATTCTAAAATCTCATCCATGTTGATAGTGCTCATTAGCCAACAGTGACCAACTACTTACTATAAACAACTGTATAAAATAACTGTTCATATTAAATGAATAAAAAAACTTGCAATTTCAAACAAAGAAATTAATAAATTGAAGCTGATTTAGCAATATGTATGTACCTACTACAGTCTACAGTATATAGTGTGTAGCAACAAAGTACTTACTTACTTACCTATGGAATATTCGCTTGAGACAAAGGAATTTCATTTTTATACATAATATGTACTTACTCTTCGTCGTACAATGCGTATTTATATTAATATGTACACGTATATACTTTTCTATAAGTCTTCTAAGACGAAAAGCAGCGAGAATAAAAATTACATTGGCGTAGTAACTCATTTCTCTTTGTTTTAGAAGACATATGACATTTTATAGATTTGCGGCCAAGCTTGGTTTTAGTGAGTCACTTCAAAACTTCATAGGTGTTAGCTATTATCACGTCATAATAATTTGATTCTAGAAAGGATAGAACTGGCTTTTATCGAAAGATATTCCAAAAAATTTAGTCGTTGGTTCTGTCTCACCAGAAAACTACTTTGAGAATTACCAAAAATCTGCTTACATTAAGAATTAAATCTTAAAATTACAAAAATGATATCATCATCAATCTAGGTGGGGGAGGGGGATTGCGGTGCGGGTAAGCTATCCCCCCTTACATTCCGGACGAAATAACCTTTCTGAAATGATTCACTAAAACTACGTTTCAACGATGACCTATTAACTTCCTTTTTTAAGAGCTCTTAACAAAATAGTATTTTAGGATTTAATTAAAAGAAATCCGAACCTATGAACTCTTTTAGAAGCCTTTCCTTGATTAATTTAGATGTCACAACTATCATGATTTTAATGTCAGAAATAAACTCGTAAAAAAAATAATTTTACAACAATTATAGGAGTAAAAAAGTTGTAATGAGTCAACACAATGTAATTCAACCTAGACTAACGAAGTATTTTAAAAATGAACTCTTGCTCCTTACTGAATAGTTAAATAGAGATAGAGGTATACTTTAAATTACAGAGTATTTCTTCATAACATCCCTATCAATTTTTGTACGATACATTTTATCGAAAAAACGAATACATTAGCCACAAATTTAAAGCACAAAATTTTTATATTTTATTTGATATATTCCATAAATTTTTTTATTTATTTATTTTAATAGTGAAGAAAAATTATTATTAAAATACAGGGTGAACCATGTTAATCTATTATGGCTAAAAGCTGGTTTTGAAGTTAAAAATTACCAAATAAAAAGTAACTTCAATAATTTTGCAGTGTTGGATGGAGGATATGATATTCTGACATGACATTGTACCTAGTTCTTCGCATTGCTTTAATAGTCTATTAAGATCCTAAAAGGTAAGAGATAGAAAGTGGATTTAAATTAAAAAGTTCCTCCTCATAAAAAAACTAACATTTTTAACTTCGAACATTTTTTTCGAAAATCGATATCTTTCGGAGGAAACACGACTTAAAAATATGTGTAGTTAATCGAAAGACAAAACCCTACCTACAGAAAAATGCTTTAACTAACATTTGTCAAGAAAAATATGACTTTGACCTAAATTCTAGTTTCAAGGACATTTGCCTCAATCTTCAAATGATCTTGAAAATTTACCTGGCCTTAAAATCTTTTAACACAAACGAATGACCTTTATTGTCCTTGATAACTTTTTTCTAAAAATTTTTTGTAAAGCTAGCACATTTTTTGCGATTTAAAGCAATAAAAACATATTTTTAAATCGCAGTTCCTTCGAAAGCTAACGATTTTCGAAAAATTGTTTTAAATAAAAAATGTTAATCAATCAAATGAGAATTAACTTTCTAATTAAAAGTGTTATTCTATCTCTTACCTTTTAAAATCTAAATTGGCTATTAAAACAACCCAAAAAACTAGATCCAATCAAACTCTGCAATTATTACGTACAAAAGGAGCTATTAGCCATAATAGCTAAAAATGGCCCTACCTGTATGTTCAAACACGTTTGAATATACTGTGGCTAAGATTTACACAAATAACTAAACACGCACGTTGTTATACCATGTATATATGAAATATACATAGTATATTAAGTTTAGTCCAAAGTTTGTAACGCTTAAAAATAATGAAGCTAGGAAAAAATTTTTGTCATAGGTTTTTGTATAGGTGTTTTGTCATAAAATCACCTAATCCATTTCCGGTTGTCCGTCCGGATATCGAGCTGAAACAGCGTTTTCACAGCGCACTCAGGACGTAAAAAGTGAGGTCAAGTTAGTAAATGAGCATCATAGGTCAATTGGGTCTTGGGTCCGTAGGACCCATCTTGTAAACCGTTAGAGATAGAACAAAAGTTTAAATGTAAAAAATGTTCCTTATCAAAAATTAAACAACTTTTGTTTGAAACATTTTTTCGTAAACATCACTTTTTACCCGTGAGGGCGCCAATTAGGCGGAAATTTTATAATGTACTATACTTGATTATCAGTTATGTATGTGTCACATGTTTGTATGTGTTATGTGATAAAGAAATCAACACTGACTATACATGGTATTTCAACAATTAACTCAATCAATTGTTTGTTTCCACTTGTTTATATTGTATTTATGTGAGCGCACATGAACTAAATTGTAGCAACAACAACATATTTGAAATTAAAACACACCGCCATCTATTGAATACTTATACAAATTAAAAATAGAATTGTTTGAGGAAAATTGTATAACTTTCACCGCTACCTATCGAAAATAAATAGAACTTAGAAGTGAATACAACGTTCACTAGACGTATAGGATAGATAAAATCTATGTTTTTAAGTGGAACCAAAAGTCACACTTACTTCTACAAAAATTTTTTTAAATCGGTTCAGTAACATCGTGACATGGGATTTTTATTAAAATACACAAATAAAAGTCACAGCAAAAATACAAAAATAAATAAGCACTGAAGAGTTTTTTCAATAACCAGTGAAAATCAATACTTTTGAATTGAAGAAAAAAATTGCCGTTAAATCGTTGAAATAATCTTTTCGGAAAGTTTTTCATATGTAGAATTGTTTCGATAATGTGACCTTAATCTTTGATGGTATTTATGGCCAGTTCTAAAAAGTAATATCCTACGCTACTGAATGAATGTATTAATAAACTGCAAAACAAATATTCTTGTGTGTTCTCTTTCAAGATTACTCGTACTTTAAGTATTTTGTTGTTTAAAAAACAATTTAACAAAATATATTTTAGCAGCTTTTCTTGGTAATCTATCTGGCTTTGTGAATAAGACAAAACAGTTTTGTGTATCGATAATATGCGCAGACTTTGTGTGATATTTTGTACTATTTTTCTTTTACGAAGGTCGTAACCTTCTCATGCATATAATATTTGTTTTTCTGTATACATTGTTCATTTTAATACTATCCGTGACGTTAATTAACAAATAAGAAGGAATTAAGAAGAAGAAAAGTGATTCAAGCTTTGAATGTGTAACGACATTGTAACTGCGTTTCTATCGAATGTATGTATGTACATTCGATAGATACGACTTTGCTTTGTAGACAAACATTACCTTAGCAACGCCTGTTGTTTGTACTCTAGATAATTGAGGAATAAATTCTCAAACATAATTATTTTGGTTTTATTTCGTATTTTATTTCAGCACTTTCAGATGTAAGAGCAACCTCTTACAAATGAAATACATAATTTTGGCCCAAATTTTTGTGTTAGGCCTTCGGGCTGATCAAAATTACAGGTCGTGGCCCAGTCTTCAATTAACTTCGAATGGTAACATTGTGCCAGGGATGATATCAAGTCTTGGGTCGGCCATCAGTGACAGTTGTCGCGGGAAGGAAACACTAAAATTGACCGTAAAGACTAAATGGGACTAAATTCGTAAAGACTAAATTCTTGTTACTCGGGGTGTTTTAAGGGTCGCTGAACATGAATAGTACAATAGAATTGGTCTCCGAGGTACCTGGTACTCAGGGTGAAAGGTATTCCCGTCGTCCCTTGAAGTTTTAATTCGTTATATAATCAGTCCAAGCCCGTTACTCGGAGCGTTTTTGGACAAAATAAATATTTCCCAGAAAAATTAACAGATGGTGGTTTAATTTTTTTAGATGCATTTTTTTTAAAATTATTTTATTAAATCATCAGTCTATTTAGCTTATGGGTATGCCCTTCATGTCCATATGGGTGGATCCGCTAATGGAAATATATAATTTGTATGACTATGTTATAATAGTACGATAACTTTTGTGTGTTCGTTATACACAAACATACAAATAGAATAAACACACGAGGAGGTTACATATAATTTTAGTCACTCACATAAAGCAAGAATTACGGAGTTGGTTGATTTAGGATATTAAGAGGACCTGGGTTTGAGCCCGGCTTGTGTGAAATTTTTCCGTTTCTTTCTATTTGTTCAAATAAAAATACTTTTTTTAAATTTGAATTAATTTCTATGAGAAATCCCTCATATATGACTATTTTTAAAAGCTTGAAGCATTCCAAATAATTCCTCATCTGTACAATGGTCAGTATAGTAACATACAATTTGTACAAATACAGATTGTGTTTTACGTTCAAATAGACATATATGATGATACTTGTAAATAAAAATATGTAAACATACACCAACCAACCAAGAACCATGAGATAAGTAATTTTAAACTGACTTTACAATCATAACTTGTATAAAGTGTAATTTTATTTTATAATTTGTAATAGGTTTTTATTAAGATTAATTAATATTAATCATAATTATTAATGGATATGCATTAATTTTTAACACACGTAAATGTTTACAAATATGTATTTATATTTTATGGTTGATATTTAATATTATATGGGGTAAATAAACTTACCACGTGATTTTTTTATTCAAATTAATGATCACTCAGGCCAAAAAACGTAGAAGTCAAATTTTTTTAATGAATTCATGAACTCATCGAATATATATATGCTTCAATTTAGGTCCAAATTGTAACAGAGATCTTTTTCTTCAAAAAATGGGTTACCTAATGAAATCGGTGGGATTGCTATTAAGTCTCATGGCATTATTTTTTTTTATCGTGATAAACTCTTCTCTTTTTAAAACGAATAACAAATTTTTACTGTTTTTTCGCGTTGGCTTGAGGCGATTCTACGTAAAACTGCTACGCCAGAAGAAATTATTTACAATTTGATCGTATCCTGGTTGTTGATTTCGTATGTGGAAAAATTTGTTGTCTAGTCTGAGAATTAAGCATATTTTGTCATCTGCTTTTCACCCAATCAGTTTCGATAAGGGAGGATTTAGGTTTTTCATCAGCTGAGATGTTATATGGAACTGAGATTCGACTTCCATATAATTACTTTGGAAATGAAACCGATATATATTGTTCTGTTTTTCAATCTACAAAAGAATTTAACAGTTAAATAAATAGTCAACGGAATGGCACTCTTTTTGTTACAGTATTTGAAACTTCGTGGTGGCTTCCTTTTGGCGAGTCTAACAAACTTCTCTCTACGGCTATTTTGGATGACTACGATTACGATTTCTTTCTACGACTGTGTTTTCAAATGAGCATTATAAAGCCATACTTAAACCATTAATCTGAAAATGCACATAAGGGAATTTGTCTGACACTATGACCACTTGATAACATTAATACTTAAAAAATCTGCAAAAGTGAACTATTTCTACTCTGCGGCACAAAATTTATATACATCTATAAATATATAAATATATAAATGTATAAATCACATGCATATCACCAAATATATTTTAGAGAAAAAAGTATGGTCCCTTTTTTACATTCGCTCTGTGCAGAGTTTGTGACGCAGAGATATGTATTGAAAAACAGAAATACTTAAGTACGGCATGTACTAGGTGCTAGACAAGCTAATCGGTGCAGTAGTTTTTTTGGCCCAAATATTTAATTGTTTAATAATTAATATATTAATGTTATCAAATGGCCATACAACCGATAGCTTATATATGGCGTTATCATGTTCATTTGGAAACGCAGCACTTAAAAAAGTCCTAGATAGAAAGTCCCGCGGACTATTCATTAACCGTTTCAAAGAAAGTAAATTATCTGCTTTGCCTCTATATCCGAAAGCAGCTTTCAAGATTTCCATAAGTTTGTCTTGCCTTTCTCTTTGTCATAAGTTTGGCATTCAAGTTTTTATAGCGTGCTCAGACGTAAAAATGAGTTTGAGTTCGTAAATGAGCAACATATTTCAAGGATTTCTTGTAAACACATTTTGTAAACCGTTAGAGATAGAAAAAAGTTTTTAATATTTAAAAAATGTTCCTTTCCAAAATACAAACAACTTTTGTTTGAAACAGGATTTCGTAAATATAATAGAGAACTTTCATTCATTTTTTGTTAGCCACAAATTAATTTTTTTTGTCACATATATAAATGAAAGAATAATTCATCTAAAGTATATTTAAGAAATTATTTCTAAAATAAATAATTCCATTTTTGTATTAATTATTAATAGCGAGTGAAATTTACAAAACTTAAAAACCCCGACCAACTTTCGGATACGGAAAGACAGACATACACACATGCCGGTCGAACTTATAACACCCCTTTTTTATTTCGGGGGTTAAAAATAGTTATATTTTTGAATAAAAAAACAGTAGTGATGTATTTACACCGTTGAGGCAGTGAGCTAATCGGAATCACGCTTAATTCACATTTTTCAGCTTGTTTCTAAAAAAGATTACGTTATAATATATTGAAAGCATGTTTAGAAACAAACCATTTATCATGCTGCATGTTATTTTATCGTATCCCTGTGCGGTATCGTTGTTAAAAACGATGTGTTGACGACACTGGCGTTTGAATTTATAGTTTAGAAAAACCTTTTTAATTGTAAAATTCCATTAAAAAAAACAATTAAAAATTATTTTTTAAATTTTTCTTAGTAAAATTATGAAAAAAAATTAAAAAACATGCAAGTTCCTTATTGTTTACTCATAATAGCGCAAATTGGGACAAAACTTTGGTGTTCATTTTCTTCAAAATTCTAAATGATAGGTAGTTGAAAATTTGCAGGTAGTTCCAACTAGTCTCAACGAGTGGTTTTCTCGAGAAACGAGAAACAATTCTAGAAAATACTTTAGAAAATTTTCGAAGTCTTCGAAAATCAAGCTGAATCGCTTCCGAAAGACCGCGATAATTGCATTCATTTTTTAAAAAAATTTATTAAGAATAATGCAAGCACTGTAATTCAATACTTTCTATACAGGGTATTTTAACAATTCACTCAGTCAAGTGTTTGTGTTCACTTGTTTGTTCAATATAATTTGCAACGAATAATCGAAATTAAGTGTTTTAGTAAAGGAGTTTGGAAAGTAAGTGCCATACATTTTTGGGAAGAATATAATTTACGGAGCCTAAATGGCCGAGCGGTCTTAGACTTAGGTTCGAATCCGGGCAGCGGTAATGTCAACAATTATAAATAATGGAGACTGTGGAATTGATCACATTGTCGTCGCTTGGATAAGAACAAAGTAATCGATTCCACCCACATCATAAATGTAATTGTATAAAATAATAGTGTAGGCGGCCTCTGTGACAAGGCGTATGTCAGGAAAACGGAGGTTAAACCCCATATTTTTTATATAATTTACGGAAATTTTCTATTGCAATACTTTTGACATGAAAAAGCTAACAGTGTTTCAATTTTGAACTATAAATTTTTAGTAGCAAGAGTAACGAAATAAGTATATGCATTATTGTTTCTTTTAAGTGGACGTAAAGATTTGCTCATAACTCAATAATTTTAATTGGATGTGTAGGCAAATCTAAACTAATAAATAAATTACGTAATCGTTTTAATTTCAATCATCTTGACTTGATTGTATAATTTAACCAATACCAAATATAAATTAATTAATTATGTGTATAAAACCTACATACTAATTAATGTTCTTTTTAATCAAGAAAATCAACTCATTATAAATGCATTAAACATACTTTAATATAATTGTAAACCTACCTGCAATCAGGAAAATACAAAAGAATAGAAAAAAATTATTGATTATTCATTTTCACAGGAAATTATGTCATTGATTTGTTTTGTTTTTCTTTCACAATAAAACGCAAATATAATCGTAAATGCAATGATATTTTTATAAAAAAATTGTTATTAAAATCATTTTTCTGGAGAAAAAAAAAACCATAAAATATTTATATAAATTATAAAATAAACCTTGAAACACCTACGACTTGCTGTTCTTTTTATAAAGATTATCCGTAAACAAGATATATATAATTGTAGGTTTTTAGTTATAAAAATATTTCATTTATAAAAAACCACACATCTTATAAATAGATAAACATAGGGATCTAAGGCGCTTTTATAGATAAACATATATGTGGTACTTCTAGATCGTATGTAATATTCGCACTCTGTAACAGAAATCATTTCGTAGTCATCAACGACAAGCGATTGTTCAAAATTTTATCTTGTGGCCTGCAAGGTAAGTAGGCAAAAAAGTTGTGGAATCTATTAGTGTAGCTCTAAAAGATAGCGGTTCGCCACCGCCGAAGTAAAACCTGTAAGAAAACTACAGTTCCACTTACATGTGGCTAGCAAAACTTACATGTGACTTAGCAAACCCTGCCTAGCACAGTTTTTAACAAAAAAATTGTTGACTTCGGAAGTCAGTGGAACCTCTATCACTTCAAAATAGCTATCTGCCTTCGGTCCTTTTAACCCTAATCAGACATCAATAAAGAAAGGCGATAGAACTTGAATCAGTCAATTTTTTTTAATATTGAATATTTTGTAAACTATATATGCTAATATGATATACAGTTGTAGACAAAAAGTGGTCTCATGGGGGCAAATTTACCCAAAATCATCTTCATAGTTTTAAAATTTGCTTCTTTTTCCCCCAAGACTTATACAGCTATATTATATTGCTTTATTTTCGTGCATTGTTGTCAAACAGTTTTCAGAAAATTTTATATCTTTTACAATTTTTGGGAAAAAAATTTGTTTACTGCCCGATTATCAGATTATCTTTCAGTGCGCAAAAGTTTCAATCTCGCACTAACAATAAAACAGATTTTTCGTTCATACAAAATATGAAATATTTTCCGATCAGGACTGTTGTAGAGGATTCAGAAAGTTTTCTGACACAATATTTAATTTTTGGAAGTCAACTCTTGATTTAAAACATGTTTAGTTACTTTGTTGGTAGTGTGTGGTCAGACTAAATCGGAAAATGGTTAAAGGCAGGTGAGTGTGTCATGAGTTGCTTAGGAAGATATCGATCCTAGTAAATGCGCTTTTCTTCGTTACAAGTTAAAATTGTTCAGATATACTACCTATTTAAAGTGAAAATAAGAAAAAGCTAGTCACTTAATGCACATTAGTAAAGATATAGTATGTCAGGAACCATTCACTACTGAATTTTAAAACAGAAAATGTATTTGAAATTTTTCAATAAGATTTCTTAATATCTTATACGATTGGGTTAAACTACCTGTTAAAAATAAAACTTGCCTGGAATGCGGATACATTCATACCACCTATTTCTATAAGGTTAGTTAGATAAATCCTATCCACCTACTAAATGTATCTATAAATACTATATTTATTAGTCAGTTATATTATTTTGTATTCTATAGTGAAATTACCAACAATCGAAAAAACTATCCAAATCCTAATTATCCAAATCCAAATTTATGTTCTAACGATTTCCTTTTATCTTTTTCAGGAAACTTAAACCACTTAATTTCCTTAATTTTTTTTAATTCGTCGATTAATGATTTAAAAGACTTTGGCATTCTTTTAGTTAACAAAACTTCACTTAAATTGAAAATGACCCATTGAAGCCCAAGAAAAAAAAGGTTTTTCTGTTTAAAAATACCAAGTGATGAGTTTTTTCACCAGAATTATCTTTATTCGGATGCAAGAAAAGATCTATGAAAAGTCCATTGCAAAATCATGTGCGCAAAAAAAATAATTTAAGATCAAAAGTCGCGAAAATAAATTTTTTTCAAGTATCTCGTAAACTATACCTATGTTACAGTTTTAGCTATTATATAAGTCATTCGTAAGTAAATTTTACTTAAAAAAGGTTCTTTACAAAATTTCCGAGAAAGAAATAGTTTTCGAAATATGTAACTGAGAAAAGTTAGAGTAAGTTGCTAAATCTACTAACTATACGAAAAATATGAAAAATATTTTATAAATATTTCATTTTAAAAACAATATTTTTTTAATATATATTTCGAACTAAGAAATTTTTAAGTAACTAAAACTGCCATAAAGTGAGTAGTTTACGAGATATTTGAAAAAAAATGTTCACGAACTTGCATCTTGAATTTTTTTTTTTTTTTGCGAACATGATTTTGCAATGGACTATAGGTCTTTTCTTACATCCAAATAAAGAGAATTCCTGTGAAAAAACTTCACATGGATTTTTTAAGCAGTTTGCCTTTTTTTGTCTGTGTTAATGTAGGTGAGCTCAGTTTGTCAAAAAAGGACTTTTACAATCTTAATAGGAAGAGGCACGGGTTGACTAGCCCGTATATATTGAAGAACAGACTTCAAGTAAAAGATAATTTCGTGTAATTTTCTATTGCGCAACCAATCAACTCCTTGCCTCCATCGGAAGGGGTTAAAAGAATTTTCGACGAATTTTTAAGAGCAATAAATGCTTGTTTCTTATAACTATGTTCCTTATCCCACGATATTTGTTTGCTGGTTGGGAGACACCAAAACCCGACATCTAGGTTACCTAAGCAACTATTACTTTTTCAATCGATCCAGGTTGCCTAAATTTTGAGAAAATGTAAAAATCTTCTTGTAACTGTTGATTTGTATTTTTTGACAAAACTTTATGTTTTAGCATTAAAAAAATGAGTTGTGAAAGTTATCAGAAGTTAAAGGAAACAGATAATTTAAAGTAATTAAAATGTAATTTTTTTGTAATATGATAATAAATATCCTGATCAAACCAAACGTAATGTACTCACATATTAGGTTGACTACCAAATCAGAAGTGTGTCTTTTTTATACTAATACTACAATTATTTCATACAGTAAAAACTAAAAGTAGCTATAAAATTAATCAAACAAGTATTTGACTTCTAAAATTAATATCTTAAATTTTTAGAAAAATATCTTGTAAATAAAAAAATTTATTTATAATGCATCAAGGTACGAATGGAAAATAGTTCCTACAGGGTGTCCCACGACACCTCTCGATTTTTATTATTATATCTGATGTGGTTTGGGATGGAAAATCGCATTAAAAAAATATATATATATATGGTATGTGCAATTACAGTTAATTAAATACTGGGTACCAAAGAAGTCAGTTAGAACTTCATTCAACTTCACTGCGCAAACGCAATAAATTTAATTTTTTTTTTTTAGGATAAATTTGTAGATCCAATATCCAACAACAGTTTAATGAAAATAAATCATCATTTACTTAGTTGAATTTCAGAAACCAAAAATCATTAAAAAGAATTGATTCTGATTTATTTTGCTTATAAAGACAAATAATAAGTAATAATGTAAGTTTAAAAATATATGTACATATATATAACTATAAATATTATAAATTAATTTTTTAATTTTTGTCCTACATCCTTTTATCATAAAAATTATTGTTTACAACATAGTCGTTTGGATACTTTATAATCCGGATGCTTAAGGAATGCAGTTATGTTCAGAGCATATCAACTTTAACATTTAACTCATAACAAATCAGCTCAAAGTACCTAAGTTGTTGCGAGACATTTCTTGGGAAACAGAGTTATACAACAATAGTTAAAAAACGTTTTATTCCATTTATAAATATCTAAGAGGCAAAAAGTGTTTCATCATTGAAATTTTCCACAATTGCTTATTAGGCTGTAAAAAGTTCATACTAAACAAGTGAAAAGAAACAATTGACTGAGTTAATTGTTGAAATACCATGCATAGTCAGTGTTGATTTCTTTATCACATAACACATACAAAAATGTATAGACAGTGTTGATGCGCAATTGTTTGTTTTTTGACGTCACGTAAATAACAAAAGATATTCACTTTTAATTAGACACGCCCACAACTGATATTCCTATATTATTAATACATATTATAAAATTTGAACCTAATTAAAGCCCTCGTGGGTAAACAGTGATGTTTACAAAAAAAAGTTTCAAACAAAAGTTTTTTATTTTTTTATAAGGAACATTTTTTATTTTTAAACTTTTGTTCTATCTCTAACGGTTTACAAAATGGGTCCTACGGACCCAAGACCCAATTGACCTATGATGCTCATTTACGAACTTGACCTCTCTTTTTACGTCCTGAGTACGCTGTAAAAATTTCAGCTCGATATCTTACTTCGTTTTTGAGTTATCGTGTCCACAGACGGACGGACGGACGGACGGACAACCGGAAATGGACTAATTGGGTGATTTTATGAACAGCTATGACAAAATTTTTTTCCTAGCATCATTATTTTCAAGCGTTACAAACTTTGGACTAAACTTAATATACTATGTATATTTCATATATGCATGGTATAAAAATCGACCACTGAGGCGTTCTTAACCGTCTTTTTGGGGGGAGAGTTGGAGGGTTCACATTTTGTTTTTTTTCGAAGTACTAGATGGAACTATAGCAAAAATTGATCGACATATGCCAGTTTAAAAATGCTACAATTTTTGCTCATTCAATCAAATGAAAAAGTATCCACCTTGTAAACCGTTAGAGACAGAACAAAAGTTTAAATGTAACAGTTGTTGCTTGTAAAAAAATTAACAACCTTTATTTAAAATACTTTTTCATAATCATCACCGGTTACTCGGAGGGCGCAAATAAGGACAAAACTTTGGTCTCAATTTTCTCCAAAACTATAAAATATAGAGAGTGTTCAAATTTCCTTATTTGGTTAGTTTTGACAAAATCGAAAGGCTTCATATTTAACTTATCATGAGCTTACTATAAAACGTACAAAAATTCGTTCCCACAATGTTCTCACAAGTGATTCCAATACCAACCATGACCATAAAAGCTTTATAAAAGTTGTAGGTATTATTAAATTAAGAAAAATAAGTATTTGACTAGCCATAGGAGAAATACTGGACATTTACTGCAATTAGGAACTAAAAAATATCAAAATTAATTTTTTTAATTCGTTAAATGATGCTGTGTTGCCATCCGGAACTTCAGAGCCGAAGTGGAATACTCTGTGTTGTCCAAAACTAACAAGTCAAAGCGAGTAAATGAAGCTATGGAACAGAAATTCTCATCTAATAATAAACCGTCATTGGAATGTGTTCGTGGATTTTCCTCCCTCATCCTGAAGAAATATCCAAGCTTCAAAAAGTCGAAATCTGGATAATCTGATCTACATGCAGTGGATTAAACTGTTCAAAACTTGCATAAATGGAAATGCTTCGAGAGCAAGTAAAAAATGGACAATGTTTATTGAGGAAAACAACCAGAGGTGGATTATCCATAAATCAAAGTAGGCACGTACCTACAGGCGGAGGAAGTCATTGTTACAAATATTACATTAATTGGCAAGTAAGTTGATATGTAAAAAATTACGTTGAGAGTCACATTTGTACAGTTGTTCAAATTTATGACAAGTCTAATTCATTTAAAAAAAAAAAGAAACATTTTAACAAAAATGAATAGCAAGCCTTGGATCTCTCATAAATCAAAGCATATGAAATGGGCAAAAAGAGCAATTTTTACCTAAAAAAATTATTTTAAAGCAATTAGTAACGATATATTTAAGTGATTTAGAAAAGTACTTATTTGACTAATGAATCCATTTAAGTTTTTATTTAACAACGATGGCTCGAGTCGGAGAACTGCCCCGAACAAAAGATGCGATTTTATAGATTCTAATAAATTTAGAACCCGAAGAACAAAAGGGGGACTTTATTGATAGATTTTTATTACGGAGTGAGTTAATTTTTAAAACTGCCTATGGCATTAAAACATTTCTTAGTCCGTTCAAGAAGACAACGTTTCAAAACTTTTTACATCCCGTTTAACAAAAGAGAGGCTGGACGAGGTTGGAAGCATTGCTAACTGGCTGCCATGTCTTGGTTGACTAGCAACTAGCGTTTATAACAATTCCATGAATTGAGATCGATGTTTTCTTTTTTTATGAAAAAATCGAATGGCCTTAAATCTCAAACCATTTCGATGGCCAGTTGATATCACCGATACAGATAACAGGTCCATTCGAAATAATTTTCGGATTTATTAGAGCGCCATGTGGCTCTGCGTCATCTTATTGTATCCACATGTTGAGATTTTTTCCAACAAGCATGTTGATTAATTTTTTTTCAATCACTTCAGGTGAAGAATTCTCACTACACGGACAGAAAAGTTTTAAAATCTTTAGTAGTACGCAAAATATGAACGTTGAAAATTCCTAATTAAAGGTATAGGTTAGCGACGTCATTGTCCGATATCACCATAGAGATGCATATAAAATACCTATACAATCTTTGAATGCTTATAACTTCATCGTATTTCAATCAATTTTTATGCGTAAGGTCACTGAAATTAGCTTATCGTCGATCTGTATGCGATGTCGATACTTGAGTTAACTTTTATAAGTTTAATAAAATAGCGAAGTTTAATAATTTGCATACGTTATTGAGCACTGATAAATTTCCATGATTTGCCAAACAATAATTACAAGAAGCTACAAATTTGACATGTATGGCTATGCCTACATGGTCGCTTAACGTTGTCAAACCTTTCTATTTATAGAGCTAATTTCGTGATTTTCTTCTACACCATTTTCGAGCATAACATTTGATGACTAGTCAAATTGATGATTTAACTAAATTTTGAAGCAGCCAACAATATATATTGAATTGGTTTTGTATGGATGTAACATAACACACAACAATATTCAAGAACTAGTTTTGCAAACTCATGTGACTAAAAAACCAGTCATTTGTTGTGTATAAGTCGTCAGTTAAAGTATAAGAAACTAACTAAAAGAAACAAGCTCTCCGACTTCTTCGGTTTTTATAATACACCAAAAGAAATAAAAACCCTTCTCATACATGTATGTATGTATGTATGTATGTATGCATACCATGTGACAAGTAAACATAACAACAAATATATAAACGTGTTGTTAAAAATGGATATTTCTTGGAATGCGTGTTTATACCAGACTGGTCATTTTTACAACTTATACATATAAATTACTTAGACTAAGAAAAGAAATTAAATTATGTGATTCAAGCAGAGCAGATTACAACTTACCAAAATAATGGGCCACGAACAGGAATGAAAAATTATGGAACAGCCTGTTAAACAATGAGGTTAATTTTCAGTTATTTTTGCAGATCGTAGAATTAATTTCATGAAAATTACATATTTAACCATTGAGGGAATGTTAACATTTGCAATAGTTATAACAGACGAGTCAATGCAGTAAGGACGTCAGACTCATACTAATTGGCGATATTCACAACACTGCTGGTGGATAGCCATATTCAATAGTGTAATATTACATATGGTATAGCATTGAATTTTCGGGCATTTTGGATTTGAAAAAATGGCGTAAAAATGAATAATCACGCCATCTAAAACTTTTGATTGTATAATCGGTTGGGACCAAAGCACCCCGTTTGACACCCTAGACGCAGAAAACACACCTCCGTTATCACGATTTAATTAAAAAACATAGATCGAATTATGTGCACCCAACTTTCTATTAATTTGCTTTTGATTTTAGTGTTTCAATTTAAGAGCACTTAAGTCCATTGCTGTACCGACTGCGCTACTGATAATCGTCTCATATGTACACAAATATGCTATATATTCTAAAAATGATCAATCAGTTTAGTTTAAACTGACTGTAAGTTCGTAACAACAATCTTCATGTAGACACAATCAAATATGGATAAGACATGGCAGCTATGTGTTCGTAATAACCAAATTTAAATATTTAGCTGTACTTATTCCAATCATAAAGAAATAGTTTGAACGTATTTTTACTTTATTTCAATATGAAATGGTCAACTTAGGGATAAGGTTGTAATTATTTTTCAGTGTAAGAGCAGAAATTATTTCATATTTTGGCAACGCTTTCCTTATTACTTTCAATTAAATTGGAAAATATGTCATTAAACAGCATTTTCATCATATAAACCTTAAGTTTTGTGAAATCTTCAATCATAACTATCGAATAAATTCACGTTTGAACGGAATATAAAAATGTCCTACACGGTATATAGATGCCTAAGTAATCCTGAAATCAGTAGAAACTTACGTACAAAAATATAATGAGTGGTCTAGAAAGAAATTTTATGAAAAAAGATCAGTACTTATAAAACTAAGAGTAGATCTAATGTTTAATTAGTCTGTAACCCTCTAACTCATCTGAATAAATTTATTTAAAGAAATTTTTGAATAAACATTAGCTTAGATATATCAATTGTTTAAAAGATATCCACCACAGAAACGATTTTGCTTCCCGCATCTTAAGTTTCGAGACTACGGTGAACGTTGTCACTTATCATGAAGATTAATTACTAATTGTAAATGACGGGAAATCGATAAAAATCTCTATATTTCTATTGCTCGCAGTAACGCAAGTTTAAAAATAGTTTTATGTGCATACCTTCTTTATTATTCTACAGTGTGTCGCATTTAAGATGAAGACACCCTCATATTTTCGTAATTCATAAGCATATCGACTTGAAATTTTGCTCAGTCATGCTGGGTGATGGGTCACATTTTTAAAGATACTTAACGGAAATCAAAACTTTAAACACACCCTACTACAGATTGACAAATAGGACCGATTGTAAATATTTTGTGTAGCGTCAGAGATGGTTAAAGATATCGCTAAAAACTATTGGCTGTAAAATTAAACACTAGCTATAAAATTCGAAATTTTTATAACTAGTGTGCCATGGAATGAAAACACTGGACAAATTGATAATTTAATAGTGTTATTTATATTCAAATATTTCAATAAATTTATAATAAAATTGTAGTTTTATTAGCTCAGTTGGTTAAGGCGTAACAAATTCCGTCCGAGGTATGCATAGGTTAGCGGGTTCGATTCCCGCAACAAAATTAATTTAATTAATAGTTGTAATGAACTGGTGTAGTGCATGGTATATGCATAAAGGAGGTGCGCTCAGCCTCTGAGTTTATGATTTTAGGCAGTTTATCACAATGGGCTGTATAGCCTAAGTGTGTCCTTCGTGGACAGCTAATATAACCTAACCTAACCTATAGTAAAATTATGAGTGTGGACCAAAATAGTGAAAAAATTAAAAATGCGAGTTTTGTCATGAATCGGTATATGGGTATACAAAAATATTCAAAGTAACTTTTGCTTTTTTTTTTTGTCGATATCTCTAATCATCTCTGAACGAGGACAAAATATTCCGAATTTGCCCTGTTGCCAATTTGTAGTAGGCTGACTTTATAGTTCTGATTTGGGTTAAGTATCTTAAAAAAAGTGAACCATCACTTTGTATGACTCGATCGATATTCCTATAAATATTTAAAAAAATATGAGGAGGTCTTCATCTTAAAGGCGACACACTGTATATGAGTACTGGCAACTTTCTCGAGACTTTATTTAAGAATGGCTGAATTTCTGATATTTCTTTCCTCATTGAAATTAGGAAGGGATGAAGTACGTTTTATATCTGACAGCGCGTTTGCGTTAATTAACGGTGGATTCAGACTAGTAAAATAACCGAATTTCTGTCTGGTTAAATAAAATTACATTCTTTGACTGCAAGAATAAATCCTATTAAAATTTCATTTCTTCTTAAATGATATATATGGAATATATCAAAGTATATTAAGTTTTGTCCCAAGTTTGTAACACTTAGAAATATTACTTAATGTTACAAACAAAGTTTCAGTATAGGTGTTGACAAATTAGTCCATTTCCGATTGCCTTCCCGTTTGTCTGTGAATACGATAATTCGAAAACGAAAAGAGATATCAGGCTGAAATTTGTATATAGTAAATGATCAATATAGGTCAATTGGGTCTTGTATCTGTACGACCCATCTTGTGAACCGTTAGAGATAGAACAAAAGATTGATGTTAGGTAAATAACGACAATCATATAAGTTACAATATAAAAAGCTAAAATTATAATCGTTTTCAATTGCTATTTTTATCATAGACAATCTATATATAAAATCCATATTTTTTTCCATGTATAAAAACTGGAAGCAGACGGCCTACAATATTGGTATAAGACAACATTAACGACCTTTTTATTTTTCTGTTATATTCTCTCTATACATAGTCAAAATAAATATATGTACAACTATTGCCAATTATTTACTAAAGAAATTAAAATATTTGCTTTACAAATTTACATTTTGATTTCTTTTAAACTTTATAATTATTTATTATTATTGAAGAACACAGCCGTAATGTGCAAATTATATTGACTGAACAAATTAAATATTACATGCGACCTTCCAAATAATTCCAAAAAAAAAAAGAAACTGTTTTTCATTCATCCTTGGAATTGGAATTTATGGTAAATTTCTTTTCGACATTTTACATTCCTAAAGAATTGTTCATCCGGTCAATTTAAACATTCGAGGCTACAAAAATTCGCACGCGTCTGAATTTTGGTTGGATTGTTCAAAACACCATCATAAATGAAATGTAAAAAGTCTTCATCGATCCGATGTGTGGAAAAAAATTTACGCAAGGTCAATTAAATATAATGGTATTATGCACTAAAAAGTAAAAAAATAATATATTTACAATTATTGTGTATATTTTATACAATTATTGTAAAAAAATAACGATAATATAATGTAGTTACAATTATTATTATTTTTGGAGTCGGTGTCAGCCAAGTTAATTCAGCAAACTGTTCTGTCAAGAGTTGTTTCCTTGGCTGATACCGACTCCAAAAATAACAATAATTGTAACTACATCATTTTTTTACTTTTTAGTGCATATTGATTTGTTTTGGATTAGTTTTTTTTTTTTTTTTTTGTTTAAAGTCTGATTATTTTGTGATTTTTAAGGAATCCAAAGTACAGTAATTTTTCACTATAAAAAGAATCATCGGAATCGGTTGGCGTGATATTTAGTTATTCGTCCATTGGTCGCGCACATACTGAATGCAAATTTAAAATTTATATGGTTTTCTCATGAATGCCATTGTCAAAACTGGGCCAATTTGAAATGAGACCACACGAGAAGCACCAGCTTTCAAATAAAAAATCATCAAAATCGGTTCACCCGGTTGAATCATCAATTTGAATTTACCGTAAAGAAATCTGTAGCGCTCGAGTTACTACTCAAGTAGGTTTTTTCCCATTTTCAAAATCCCATGAAAATCTGATGCGCTTAAGTTACTTTTTTTTCGTTTTAACCCAAAACCGTCAGATTAATATCTTTCAGTTATACGTGGGAGTAATCATCTAAGCCACAAAATCCAATAGGCCTCGACGACGGTGGATATTTATTTATCTACAGCTAAGCAATTTGGAGTTATGCGAGAATCATACATTATTCGATTCGTCGAAAGTTTATTGGAACTATCTTTCTTATCGCACGTTATAATTTGTTTGCTGGTAAAACTACAAAAAGTGCGACACCAAAATGTATGGCTACCTAGGAATCTAAAACCTTTTTAGTCCATTCAGTTTACCATGAATTTTGAGAACATGCAAAAACATTTTACTATCTGTGGATTTATATTTTTTGTCCAAAATTTATGTTTTTTCATTCAAAAATGAGTTATCACTAAGTTAAACATAATAGAGATAATTAAAAGTAAGTACAACATAATTTTATCTTATGTCATTAAATATTCTGATCAATTACATTGTGGGTAATGTACGCACATATTGGGTTGGCTACTAAATCAGAAGTATGTCTTTTTTAAACTAATATTACAATTTATTCATAAAATATAGAGTTAAAGTAGCTATAATATTTAATTCTTTAAAGAATAAAACAAGTATTTGACTTTTTAAATTAATACTTTAAATTTTCAGAATTACCAATGCACAAATCTGCAAACAGTATAATGAGAGAAAAAATGAAAAGAAAAAAAAAACAAATTAAACCTAAAATTAAAATGAACAGAAATGCAAACAATATCGTGAGAGAAAAAAAAAACATTTACTACTAATTACACTAAACCTTCAAGGTAGGGTACCACAAAACTAATATTTATAAACAAGTGAAAACAAACAATTGCCTGACTTAATTGTTGAAATACCATGCAAAGTCATTTCTTTATCACATTACACATACAAACATGTGACACATACATAACTGATAATCAAGTACAGTACATATTATAAAATTTCCGCCTAATTGGCGCCCTCACGGGTAAATAGTGATGTTTACGAAAAAATGTTTCAAACAAAAGTTGTTTAATTTTTGATAAGGAACATTTTTTACATTTAAACTTTTGTTCTATCTCTAACGGTTTACAAGATGGGTCCTATGGACCCAAGACCCAATTGATCTATGATGCTCATTTATGAACTTGACCTCACTTTTTACGTCCTGAGTACGCTGTAAAAATTTCAGCTCGATATCTTTTTTCGTTTTTGAGTTATCGTGTCCACAGACGGACACTTTTTCCTAGCATCATTATTTTTAAGCGTTACAAACTTGGGACTAAACTTAATATACTACATATATTTCATATCTACATGGTATAATAATTACTCATACAGTTATTTGTATTTTCAACTAATTTTTATCTTGTTGTATATTTTTATTTATTTTGAATTGTATCTTTTTATAGCAAATCGACTACAAATCGCACTGAATATTTTAAAAAGTATAGACAGAAGAAAAAAGCACAAAATGATCATACAAAATTGAACATGCGCAAAAGCAAAAATTCAATCCAGCAAAAAAATCAAAGCAAATTTGAGTAAGAAAGTAAGCGATACATTTATAATATATGAAGATACGATAGGAACATAGATCTCACCGGGGGCCCACGACACCTCTCTTTTTTATTCAGATTGAAACTAGTGCGAATGTATTGAGGAATGCTCAAGGGTTTTTAATTTGTTCTTATTTTTTGTATAATAAGCCAGTTATTATTCTTAAACTCCTTACAAAATATCGACGTTGATGAAACAGTTAAATATTAAAAATTATAATGAACATAATAATATCCTGAATAGTTTTATGCACAGTAGGGTTATTTTTATCTATATTAAAATAGTTTAAAATATTCAAATAAAGTTGATTACGATAGAAATATATTAAATACAGTCAGTCGGTAATAATTAAATCATCAAACTGTAATCAATGCGACCCTATTATTTTATTATTATATTAATAAATATATACAATAGTATAGTATGCGTCACATTAAACAGTCGATCACATTCTAAGTGCAATTATTTACATTAAATCGTATAGAGAATTCACTCTGAATATGTTTCGTTGATTTAATTTTATTGTTTTTTTAACTGTACACACAGTTTTATATATTTTAATATAATTATCTATAATATTTTATGAATGAAAATTATTGCTGTTAAATAATTATAAATTCAAAAACCAAATATGTAAATATAAACATAAAACTGACACATAACCTAAAATTAAATATGCAATTATAAAATTTATTAACTTTGTGATTTATTTTATCTGACAGACAGATGATACCTGCTTGAAACATTGATGTTATTTATATATGTCACAGTCAAAACTCCTAGCCAGTCAAAAATAATTGTTACTGAAAAAAAAAACAGGTAAAAGTACTTTTGACTGCACAAGTTGCCTGAAAATCATTGGTTAATAGTGTTTTGGGCTATAAATTTGCGGACACAAATGGTTTTGAACGACGCTTCTGGTCGAAATTCGGTATTAAACAACTCTGATCAAAACAACCCGGTCATTACATCTCTCGTAGAAACAACTAGACAAAAAAACAACGCAGTGATAAAACAACTCGCGTTAACTCTGCGACAGCGTTTACTCACTGACGGGGGGTTGGTCATATTTTTAATGGGGTCTAGTTAGTACGGGTATGCGGGAAAGAAGAACAATTACGTTATAGTTTTTTAAATGATTATAAACTTTAATTGTTTTTTTAAGTTAAAATAATTAAAGTAATGGTAAGCAAAAATCAGTCAGTCAAAACCACTTTTGACCAGCTTCGAAAAACCGTTTTTCGACTTTTACACGACCAAGTTTTTTGCTGTTCGGTAACATGGAGCATGTTTTTTGTCGTACATTCCCTAGAGTATATATGTTACAGTCAAAACTCTTACCCGGTTAAATCTACTTTTAACTGGCAAAATCAGTCAAAAGTACTTTTGACCACAGATTTTCGTCAATAGTATTTTATAAAAAATTAAAAAAAGTTAAAAGAGAAAGTTTTAGATAATAAAAAGAACCTGTCGAATGGCATAGGCTGGATACGATTTAGTTGGTTATTTCCCGAGAAAATCGTGAAATTTCAACGAAAATCGTAGTTTTTTGTTTTGTTGTGAACGGTTCAATTTTTATCATAATTAATTGTAATTGACACAAAATGTTACCTATGCCCAGTAAAAATTTTTGTAAAATGCTGTAAAAAATTTCGCCTTTTATAGCAAATTTTCGATAACAACACTTTTCTTTAAATCGGTCTTTGCAGGATTGGGTTGGCCTAGAGAAACGATCTGAGGTGTAAGTCGTAGAGGATTTTATTCTCATACGCGGCAAGAAAAAATGTCTTTTGTCATTTTATAACCTCAAAAAAATTAATAAAAACAAGGATAATTTTGAAAATATGCCTATTTGAGGTTATAAAGTGATAACAAAACATTTTAACATCTTGATATAAAATTATATTACAGATTTATCCGGTCAAATTAAATAAATAATATGAGTGAAGGTACAAAAATTTTCACCCGGCGGAAATTTGGTAGAATTGTTCAAAACACTATCATAAATGAAACCTAAGAAGTCGTCATTGATCCGAGTCGTGGAAAAATATTTCCGGGGGTCAAAGTTCACAAAAATGGATTTTCAAGGTTTTCAGCAAGACGGTAAGTTTTATCATAAAATTAGCTCCGACGAAAATTGTAGATCAGATAATTAAATATAAAAATGTCTGAATATTTTTTTTCCTAACAGCCACTGCACCGTTTCTGAGTTATATCGATAAAAAATTTGGAAGAGCTGAAAATCAAATTAATTTTGTTTATTAGTTGTTTTGTTCATAGTAATCACAACAAAATATGTTTTTTAAATTTTATGTGAAAAGCCATCTATGAACAATAATCAGAAGTTACCACAGGCCACAATCTTAATAAAGTTAAATTTTAAAACCGTCGGACACTTTTTTTGTCTAGCCCCCCATCCACCGAATGGAAAGTCTTTCAATGCTTAAAACTGAAAATTTCGAGTAAACTATAAGGATAAACGATTCTTAGATAAATATATTTGTTGTAGAATACAATTTACTGAATTCAACACTTTCAATCTTTCATATCCATGGGCATAGAAATTCGAGAAGCTTTAACTTTAAAAATTCCATGTTCTGTGCCAATGAGTTAATTTTTACGTGAGTGTATTTTTCCGATAAAGGAATATCAATATACACAATTTTAGGAAAAAAGCATTTTTCGTTTGAAGTTAAGTTACAAAAAACTATTTCTTCTAAGTTCTCCTTCTAAGATTTTCTAATGACCATCTAGCTACCAAATAGAGCAGCTTGCTAGTAAGACAAGTTTAGCTAAATCGATTTATTTTGTGGTGCATTACATCTGGTAGAGTGCTGCACAAACCTTTTAGGCAATTGGGACTTTGTAGATATTCAGGTGTTTCGAAGTTAAAAAGTGTTTCAAATTCAAATTGTATTCGAATCAAATGTTTCGTCTATGATATTATTGAAACGAAAATACATTTTATTAACAATTGTAAATCACCCTATATAATTGGTTACTATGAATTTTATTACAATTTTAGCAATATTAAAGTATATAAATTTATACTAAATATGTAATTATTTACTATGCTGCGACTGCATTCTGAGTCATATTCTCCTCGTTTCTGTAATTTAACTTTCCCTTTTCGTGCCATTCAATTTTGTTTGTAGTGAAATTATACAAAAACGCATGCATGTCTGCAATTATGTTAAAAGAGTGATAAATCATAGGGTAATTGGTAAATCAGACTTTTAACTTTTGCAGAAAAATTAAATTACTTAATTTTTTTAATGTATGAATTTATTTTAAGTAGGGCTCTTTATTCTGATTTAATACATTAAAAAATCAAAAAAAAAAGACTGTGTTAAATAATAAAATAAAGTTCGAAAACTAAAACCCCGACAATTAAAGAATCGCGCTCTTAAAAGTATGAAAACAAGAAAATATTTCACCTTGTTATGGTAATCAAAATCGTCAGTATTGTCGGAGGACCTCTTAGATTTGACAGTTTTTCACCGGACCGAAAAGAGGTACCCGACTGTAAAGTTATTATAGCTTTATCTCCTCTAGAGGACGCCGTATTCAATTTAATGTGACGGGAGATAATCTTTAATCAGCGGACGATCAAGACGATTTTAGCGATACCTCATTTGTCAAATTATGATAAATAGTTTAGAGGCTAGGTCCGAAAAATCGCTACAAAAAACTACTGATCTTGTTTTATTCTTTTCAGTTTTTATTTAAAATATTCGGGAGTTTGATGTTTCATTTTACACTTTTTAGTTATAGTATAAAGGACGGTATAAGATCGAACTTCACCCATCTGATAACCAGGTGAGACATATTTTTTATGAAATTTTATTAATTTTGAAACAATTGTATCATAGTTTTTCTATCAAAAATTGTTCATGGCTATTTTTCATTAAAATAATTTTAATCAATTCTTTCATGATCGGTTTTTATTAGGCAAGCCTATACCATTATTTTCGTAATTAAAATATCTTTCTTCTAATATCAATTTCGATTGGTTATTAGATCAATGTAGATCTTTTCGTACTGTATGAACAGGTAAGTCAATATAGGTAACTACAACGATGTGTTAACCAATAAAAATTGGTATCAGAAGAAAGTTAATTTAATTACGAAAACATTGTTATAGACTTGCCTGAAAAAATCCGTTTATGGAAACAATTGATAATGTTAGGAGTATTGTTAACATTAAGTAAATTTCATAAAACATATGTCTCATCTAGTTTTCAGATGGGTGAAAATTTTCCTTATACCAGAAAGTCAGAAAAAATTATTATTTAAGTGAGAATTTTCTGATATTTTGTTAGAAATGAGATAGATAGATGTTTTGTTTACTAGAAAAACAACTTTTCAAAGTTATCATATTTCTGATCCCTTTCGGATCTCATAAAAAAAATGCCGCAAGGAGCTCATATTTATGACTTCTTACATAAGTAAAAAAAAGTATTTCTTCATACCTACAGAAAGAAAGTTTCATAGAAGCAAAATAACCAATATTAATAAATAATATTAAAGTAAACATATTTCTGAGTTCTTTCAGAAGCCAGAAAAAAGACATCTAAAAGAGCTCATATTATAATATCTTTTTACGAAATCAGAAAAATGATTTCTTAAAATTATTTTTCTGCCTAGTTCATGAAGAAAGAATTTTATTGAAACAAAATAGCAAATATTAAAACATAATGTAAAGTATATTCCTTAATAAGTCAGGAAAAAGTCACCAGTATTATCCGGGTTTTTTCAGTTTAATCGATAAAAGGATCATTAATATATTTGATAAATTTCTAATGCCGGAATTCGATTTTGTTTATTATCAGCCAGTTCTAAATAGGCAGTTTTTGTTCTCCTACTAGCCAATTTTTTTGGTTTGTATTAAATATTGAAAAGTTTTAATATGGCTTTGAGCGTACATTCTAAAATGTACTCAATTAAAGCTGTAGTTGGGTTGAGTTTAATATGATAAAATTAACAGTAAAAACATTTAATAATATGTTAAAAGCGTTATGTGATAGCTAACTGTATGGGTATTACCCGTAGTCAGTTATTTTCCTAATAATATCAAAATTTTGTATAATTTGATTTCTATTATGAATTAAAAACTGGTTAAATTGTATTGTGGTTTTAAAAATAAATAAAATACATGAATTAATTCAATATGAATGGGAAATTTTATTATCTTTCTGTATTTTATATTTAGTTTACGAATTTCCCTAACATAAATTATATATTTTATTTTTATACATACAGTGGTATCAATAATGAGGAGTGTGAGAAATGGGAATTCCTTAAAGTTCGAAATATAAACAGTGTTGATTACGAATTCATATTTTTTAAAATAAAGAAACATTTTAACTCTAGTCGTGTATATGTAACACGTCTGTGGTGTCACACACCATAACTGATATTCCCATATAATACAAACTATAATGTTCTAACCTAATTTTCGCCCTCACGGAAAAACAGTGATGTTTACGAAAAACTGTTTCCAACAAAAGTTGTTAATTTTTTTTTATAAGGACAATTTTTTATTTAAACTTTTTTTCTATTTCTAACGGTTTACAAGATGGGCTCTACGGACCCAAGACCTGATTGACCTATGCTGCTCAATTACAAACTCCACCTCACTTTTTACGTACTGAGCCTATAAAAATTTCAGCTTGATATCTCTTTTCGTTTTTCAGTTATCGTGTTAACATACAGATAGATAACCGGAAATGGAGTAATTAGATTTTATACACCTATAACAAAATTTTGTTCGTTGTGTACATGTGCTTAAGCGTTACAAACTTGGGATTAATCTTATTATACATTGATATATATTACATATATGCATGGAATAAAAAAACTTTAAAGAGTTATTACGAATCATAATGCGACACTTTTCGCTTAAAAGTCGTTTGAGGATTAACTACATTGTTTTTTAATAGAGCCGTTTCGTTTTCTTTTAAAAATATAAAACCTTAATACATAGTTTTCTTCATTTTTCAGATGAAAAAATTAAATCAATAAACTTATTTTTTTATCGATTTTTGTAAGTTACGAAAAATGTTTGATTTATTCCAAAATGGAAACTAGATTTCTATTTGAAAAATTTAATTCGATATAGAAAAACTCGATAGGTAAATGAATTATTCAAAATTTTAATTTCCTCATACAACAGACTCAAAAAATTCAAATCGAGGAAAAATGTTTCACCTAAATATATCTTATTTTTTGCCTTTATGTTTATGTTCTTTAAGACTTTTAGCTTTAGGATATTAATATAACTCGGTCGAATTAGATAAAAAGAGACGAATTTGAGGGTGATTTTTTCTTATTGAATAACTCGTTTATTTTCAATTTTACACGAAAAATGGTCACTAGCAAAGTTGTTTGGAATTAAATTATGTTTGTTATAAATTTTGCCTTTGATCGATATTTTTCAATTTAACTGTAATTAATTTTTTTTTTTTAATTCCCAAAAGGTTAATTCTGCAATTATTGCCAGACAAGCTAATAAAAAAAATTTGATTTTTTGATATTGTAGATATTTAGTCATACTTCGGCCTTAAGGGGTTGATTTTGGTCGCTAACCCCCTCAGTTGTCAGCGACTTGTCTATCAATTAAAAAAAAAAAAAAAGAAAAAAAAGTAACTTATAAAATTTTAATCCCGTTTCTATTATTAATACAAATTCGAGGCTAATTTTTGTGTAATTTTTATGGATTTTCTTTTTTGATAACATTCCGAACTCATCCCTTATGGTCACGAAGTGTGTACCTCAAAAAAAGTTGGCCTCCCAATAGGGGGACTGGACTTTAACTCTTCTCTGTATTGGCATTCATAATTTATGTCTACAGATTGATGTGTAGACAAATTAGGATCATCTTTTCGTAATAAATCTTGTCAAAAGTATACAAAAATAAAGATACTTTAAATTTACATTTTTCGACAAATCTCATATACGAAAGAAATAAATTGATACCTGCTAACTTAATTGGCACTCTGTATGTATCAGTCAAATTTTGATATAGGTACTGGAATATAGTAGATATCTTAAATTCCAGACTAACATTTAAACAGACTATCAATTGGATGAAAACTGTTATTAGTATTAGTTCAGTACGAGAATGATGTGCTAGCTTGCCCTTGGCATTTAGGCAGATTTTCATACCCATAAGTTATTTGAATCTTTTATCTTTCGTATAATTTTTGATCAAAAAGAAAACTTTTCTATATGGTTCTCACTTTGACGTAGGTATTTTTCCTTCTTTAAAAAATTTTTAATTAAAAATTTTATTGAATCATACGTTTTTTTAAATTATTAGTTAATTAGAAACGTCAAATTAACGAAGTTAATATTAGAGAAAACAACATTAAACCGTCTTCATCAATTAAAAATATACTTTTTAATAAGTCGATTTTAATAATGTTTTTCATTAATATAAAAGGTACATATTAGACATTTTAATACTGTTTGTAGGTATATTATCTCAAAAATAATAATTTTAAATTACAGCTATTGACTGTTTGATATATTATACCATGTATGGTATATGAAATATACATAGTATATTAAGTTTAGTACCAAGTTTGTAACGCTTAAAAATAATGATGCCAGGAAAAAAATTTTGTCAAAGGTGTTCATAAAATCACCTAATTAGTACATTTCCGGTTGTCCGTCCGTTCCTCCGTCCGTCTGTGGACACGATAACTCAAAAACGAAAAAAGATATCGAGCTGAAATTTTTACAGCAAACTCAGGACGTAAAAAGTGAGGTCAAGTTCGTAAATGAGCATCATAGGTCAATAGGGTCATGGATCCGTAGGACCCATCTTGTAAACCGTTAGAGATAGAACAAAAGTAAAAATGAATTAAAAAAAAGTAATTAAATGTAAAAAATGTTCCATATCAAAAATTATACAACTTTTGTTTGAAACATTTTTTCGTAAACATCACTGTTTACCCGTGAGGGCGCCAATTAGGCGGAAATTTTATAATATGTACTATACTTGATTATCAGTTATGTATGTGTCACATGTTTGTATGTGTAATGTGATAAAGAAATCAACACTGACAATGCATGATATTCAACAATTAACTCAGTCAATTGTTTGTTTTCACTTGTTTTTATTATGAAACTAAACTTTTTACATTTATTCCAAATTTGTTATGTACTTTATTATCAAAGTCTCTCATACATGACACTTCTTATAACTTTTGTTATATTAACACATTATACCACTTAACATATGAGAGTGAGTGTACACTTTCATGAAAAACACATATTACGTATTTTCATTCGATCAAATTGAAAAAAAACAAAAAAATTACACAGAATCCAGCACGAGATATTCAGCTGAATTCGATTTCGCTAGATATCCGGAGTGATGGATCTAGCAGGAGTGATGGAATTGGTTACGTCCTAGATCGGATATCTGGAGGACACGGATTCCCGGTATCTGTGTAATTTTTTCGTTTCTTTCTATTTGTTCAAATAATAAAATGTAGTATAGTTATACGATTTAATGTATTTTCTTTCTTAAGGATGTATGAGCATGGTAGTGGGGGCACAAATTTAAAAATAGATATTTTCAATTTTGATGATAAATTTATATTATTACTTGACGATATAAGACGAAAAGTAAGAATAAAATTTTTCGATATCTGGCTTAATATTCAAAATATCGAAAATTGAAAATTTTGTTTAATTATTTAGCTTTCGATATTTCGAAAACCAAGACACATATCGAAAAATTTTATTCTTATTTTTCGTCTACATTCATGAAGTTATAACAAAATTCATCATCAAAGTTGAAAATAAGATAAAAATAATTTCAACCCTTAATCTACCCTGCTCTTACATCCCTTATATGGACGGTGACACTTAGTTTTTTTCTTTTCTAATTCATTGCTAATATGTTTACTTTAAATTAAAAAGTTTTTTTTTAATTTGTTTTCATTCATTCCAAATGAAAATAATCAAAAACTTCCAAAATATGTCGTTTTTGGAGATTCCTCCATAAGAGCCAATGTATTTTATAATAAGATTACCTTCAAACAAATTTTGAGCCTTTAAATCAAACATTGTTGTCATGCTCATACATCCTTAACTTAATATAGATCTTTTTTTCCACGCCTACATTTACAATTCCCAAAAACATGGGTATTTTCTCTGTTAAACATAGGACAGTGTAAAAAAATATATAAAGTGTAATCATTTCAATAGTATCTCCCCTTAATAACTCTTGATCTGATGCGATTATTGTTTGGAGTGAAAGACACTTCCCCCTCGATTCCCCCTCCTACTTTGTGATGCCTCATTAGACAGGGAATAAAATTCTCTCTTAACAATGACAAAAAAAAAGAAAACAATCGATTGATTCTGAAAATAGACTACCCAGAAGATTGCATTAAAACACTCTTTCTATAGTCTTGCCCCTTCAGTCTTGAAATTTTTAACAAAGGTAAGATTGGAGGAAGTCCCTGCATTAATTAATCAATCAAGTTGAAGATGGTATTAAAAGATACATTTTGTATATTTAATTAGTTTATTTTTAAAGAATTTTTTAATTTGTTATTTTATTAACTAATTATTACATTTATAATTATTCTCCTTCCGGGTCTTTTAAGTAAAATGGTGGCCGCATCACGGTTAAAAACGAATGATTTTTTAAATGAAGCGATAAAACAAAATTTCATTAGATTCCGTATAAAAATATCAAATATTGTTTGAAGCATTTTTAAATATTATAGATGTTTTAATTTTCATAAAGAAAATGAACTTTTTGGGAAGAATTATACTTCAAACAAGTAGAAAACACTTTGTTGAGTATTAAATCTTAACTATATATGTTGTTTTTCGTCCATATCTTACTTATCTTCCTTATTCCTTTATCAAATTCCATAATTTACCCCTTATTTTGAAGCTTTTCGTGTTTGCTTATGACAAAAAATATACTCACGGTCTAAAAAAGTACCGCGCTTAGGAAAAAAAAAAAAAATTTAACAAAAAAATAAATTTAAATCAGTTTAACAATAAGTTTATTAGGCGAACATGATTCGAAAGTAACAGTTTTATAGATGTTCTCCTAATACTGAAGACATCATTAAGAAGTAACAGCAACTGTAAAGATATTTTAAAATAAATTATTTTTAAAATATGTTCGCTTAATACTAATTTTAAAACTTTTGATTTTTTTAGCCACTGTTCTACGAAATTTGTTTCGTTTTTAAAAATAAATTTAAGTTTTTAAGTCCTTAATAGATAGTTTACACCAAGAGAGTACTCGACCAAGTACTGTCTATGTGTGGACACTCGGCCGAATATACATATTACCTATAAACTCGAGCAAGTAAGCATGGGCCAGTCAATGTACTATTTCACTCGGTCGAGTTCCCAAATTGTTTCAATAATTACGTATTAAAGATAGAAAACGACTCACATGTTTTACTCACTGTACAAGAAAATGTTTACACGCTATTTAAACGCGTTAAACATTCACTAGCTCATTATTTTTATTTGGCCGAATACTCGCGTGGTGTAAGTAAATATTTTACGCATATTTAACGCGCGTAATTATTATAAATAGTAATAAATTGGGCTCAAATATAACAGTCTAATAGTGGTACGTAAAATATACTCATATGGAATCCAGCTCAGAATGTTCATAAGAATGTGTATAGAACAAAGTTATATTGAAATAGAAATCGTGCATTTACCATGCGCGCGCGCTTAGATGTTCATCTAAGCTAATTTTGCTGAAAAATCACAAATTTGACAAAATTGGATCTATATTTTGGGTTATTGTTTCTAATTTTTTGTATCGTAACATTTTTTCGTAAAACTCACCGTTTTTGAGATACAAGTGATTGAAAAAAGCAAAACCTTATTTTGTTAGAAAATTTGATATTGTGGAAATTAATGATTATTGTTTGGTTTTTATCAAATATCAGATTTGAAACTTAGTATCTCATATTGGATCTTATGTTTTGGGCCATTTTAAACAATTTTTGTCTCGTGATGTCCTTCACTCTTTTCGTTTGTCCAACCAAAATTTCAATTTGTCTAATTCAATTTTAAGTTAAGAGAAAATTAAATTTAACTTCAGCACCCCAATAATGTATAAATCTCTGCGGTCGGTAATGACTTAGATGTTTAAAACATACCTTAAAAAATTAGTTTGATGAGGGACATCATGTTCTGACATCAAATTGGACCTAATTATTCGAGTTTCTTAAATAGTCAATTTAGAATTTTAGTAAGAGATAGAATAAATAACACTTTAAATTAGAAAGTTGATATTCACAAAAAACTAACTAATTTTGGTTAGAAAATTTTTTCGAACGTTAGCTTTAGGAGGAAATGTGACTTAAAAATTAGTTATTAACGCATTTAATCGATAGAAAAGACGCTTAATGTTCATCGAAAATTGTAGTCCAAAGTCATGTACGCAGGCGAATGTCCTCTATTTCCCTTAACAACTTTTGACTAAAACCTTTTTCCGTAGGCATGTTTTCTTTCGTTTAAATGCAATAATGACATATTTTTAAGTCGCATTTTCTCCGAAAGCTGACGATTTTCAAAAAAATGGTTTACATGAAAAATGTAAGTTTTTTTACTGAGGATTCACTTTCTAATTTAAAGTTGTATTGTATCCCTTATCGTTTAGAATCGAAATTGGCTATTAAACCCGAAGGACTAGATTCAATCTGATGCCAGAACATGATATCTCCATCAAACTCTGCAACTTTTGTTTAAATTATTTTTTGGGGGGCTAACTACAAAACGAGCTATATTAGCCATTATAGATTAACATGACCTGTATAAGAATGTAAACTTTTGTTAGATCATTGGTAGATTGTAATAAATTCAAGCTAAATTTTAACAGTTAATCTAAATGATACAACAATTAACTATTCAAAAACGGTCAAGTGTGAGTCAGGCTCACTTACGGAGGGCTTCATACCATCGTACAAGATATAACACTAAGTACTTTTTATTATTAAATACTTTTTTAATGAAAACAAGTAGAACTAATTCCATTGATTACCCTTCAGGTACGGAACTTTAATAACCATTTACAGAATTACAGAGTTTTAAATCCAAAAGTTTTCTTGGAAACCGAATATCTTGGGCCAAAAAAAACATACCGGAATTTTTATAGCTCATTTCCAAGAAAAATTAAGAAATAAAAAAGAAGCTTTCGAGTATTCTTAGCAAATTTGTTGTAAAATAATTTTTAACTTCCCAGAGGAAGTTAATGTAATGGGGCCGATTTTGAAAATCTCCTGTTTTACATATTTCCGCGGTTTCAAGGCCTCAATATCCGAATAACCTTTTCAATGTGATGTCTGTGTGTGTGTGTGTGTACGTATGTGCGTATGTGCTCTTGTTCGTTCGAATTTTTTCGCCTCGATTATCTCGCGAACCAGTTAGTACATTGACACGAAAATGGGCTTCGGCGCGTAATTGCGTATTTAAGAACTGAAAGAGTTTTCAGCGGAATTAGTTTTTTAGTGGTAATAAAAAAAACTGGAAAAAACTGAATAAACAGAATCTGAAAAGTGGATAAAACACAACAGGTATGTATGGAGATAATAATAGTTTCTGCATAAGCTGCGGTATGTGTTCAAAGAATAATCTATGAAGGCAAACAAGACCTTTTTTATGTTTTTTCTCCCTCTGGGAAGTTAGTCGAGTGGACTACAGGGGTCTCACTGGCACAACTTTAGTACTACATCGACTATGTACTGCCAATTTATTAAAATTTTGGTACGCTTCTAAACTTTATATAAACTTTAACATTTAGTAACATGTAACATTTCCCACTGTTTCAACCCTCTGTGTAAAACGTAAAAGAATGGTAAAAATCCAAGCTATGGATTCTATAACTTGAAAGAACACGTTTTCAAATGAGCTATTGAGTCCAAATTCGATTATGTTTCGCAGAGATACATAATCGAATTACTAGAGAGCTATTTAACGTTTAGGTAAAATTTCGTGTGATTTTGTTCCTTTAAGAGTTTGGTTGTGTATTTTTATTGTTGTAATTGTAACTATAACTACTTCATTTTTTTTGTAGCTGTTGATTGTCCATAGTTGTCCATGTCTTACATAAGTAGGTATTGTATTTTATTTTGACTTAATTGAATGATTTTTAAAAATAATTTCAGGTGTAAATAGTTTTAAATAACATTTATTAGTGATATAAACAGTTAAATTATTTAGTTAGTTCATTGAACACGCTAGCCTAGACTAGGTACTATTAACAAATAAAAGGGGCATTATATAATTATTTAATGTATTATATACATAATATGTACTTAAATTACTGTATGACTGAAGACTAGTGTATAACTTTTATTATGTATCGTGACATACGGGTCTTGTACGATTGAACGACATAGAGGATAAAAAAAATGGTGTTAACGTCACAATACTGCTATATATTAAAGGCGGTGCTGTATTTCAATATAAGTCCCGATTAGTCTCGATTTCTGACTGCCATAGTATGTCATTAGTAAATTCCACTCTGGAAATATTTCTGCGGTTGAAATAATACTTGGATCGTTGAACGCTTAATCTCAAAAGATCCAAATGGTAAAAATGATTTTCAGGGCTATTTATTATAAAATATTAAATATTCGTAGCATTTTTACCATATAGTAAGCAAAATTAAAATAACATAAGTAAAATTTACAAAATTTAAAGAGCCTTTGAAAAATGCGGTTTTTTCTAAAGAATGTAAGGTTAGGTTAAATTTACTGTCCACCAAGGACGCACTTAGGGTATAGAGCCTATTATGATAAAATATGTGAGTTTTAGAACCTTTTCCGCTGATTTCACTTATCAGCTCCTCCAACATTTTCAGAGGCTGAGTACACCTCCTCTACGCATATACCATCATACACTACACCAGCCTATCACAACCATTAATTAAATTAATTTTTGTTGTGACGATGGGAAACGAACTTGCTACCCTAGACAAAAGTATTTATGTTTAATTAAGATCCTTTATTCGTTATTTAAATTTTAATCAAAGCGAAAAATAAAAAAGACTTGCATGTATTGGAAACCATAACCTCCAAATTTTGACATTTTGGGGGCGTCGGACAAAACGTACGCTGCACAATTTTTGTCACAGAAATATTGAACAATAATTCCAGGAATCGCTCACAAAGTTTATTTCGATAATACTTGCATGTATTATCGAAAAAACAAAAGAAGTGTAAATTATAAATATGTGAAATTTTTGAATTCGTTGAGATCTGTATATGGATGTAAAATTAAATATATTCTAGTGAGACATACATGCATGTATTAATAAAAAATAGTTCATGCTATATATTTTAAAATAAAATATATATGTTGACTTTAGTTTAAATATTTAATATTTAATTATTAGTTAAACTACATACATTAATAATATTATTACTACTAAATACCATAGATATTAAAAGTTAGGGTAGAAGGTAAACATTCTTCTAATTTATTGATTATCTTAATCCTAAAGTCACTTCAAATTAATACCATTAAAGAAAAGCAAAGATAAACCATGCGGAAGAAGTTATTTAACACGAAAAAAGTTGCGTTTTTCGACATTTATCGGCTCGGCTTGTAGGACTCGCAGGAAATCCGTTCAAGCTTTTAATGGTATCTTTTTCTAAAAAAATTTTAATCGTCTTATTTTTAGAAAATGCAAAATTAGGTGCTTCGGAAACACTGTGCGTGATCGATAACGAAGCATCCTGCGACAATTGCATATAACATTTCTTCGTTAGGAGTTACCATACAACCTCTCTCTCAGTGGCGGATTTAAGTGGATGGCTGTAAATAGGACCGTTCTATTTAGCCTTCGTTCATCTTGGCGCCCGCCTTGTGGTGCCCTTTCCTATTGTTTTTCTTACTTTTTTTAAGTCTCCGTTCATTAACTCATTCGGTGGTTACAACTCTGAACGCGTTATAACTTCATAAATGACAATTTAAGAAAAGTTTAAAGTAAAAGATTTAGGAAATTGGTAGATTTTGAAGTTAAGTTATCATCATTTTAATGTTTAAATAAATATTAGAAGGGATGCTGGTCAAATAGTCATATAGTAAGTCGTCCTAGTCGAGTATATCATAAACGGTTAGTGATACAAAAACAAAAGAGACCATTTTTGGTCTTAAGTGCACGGTTACGGAGATATAGACCTTCGGATATATAAACACAGTTTTCCTTAAAATGGAGACACTTCCACCGCTTTTTTTTTGTAAGAATTTTGTGCATTTACATTAAATGCATAATACTGAACCTATTTAAATAAAACAAGTGAAAACAAAAAATGGACTAAGTTAATTGTTGAAATACCATGTAAAGACAGTGTTGATTACGCAATCGTTTGTTTTTTACGTCGTGTAAGTAAAGAAAGATAACCAAACGTATATATATTAAGTTTATAAGGAGCATTTTTTACGTAAACTTTTTTTCTATCTCTTACGGTTTACAAGATGGGTCATACGGACCCAGGACCAAATTGACCGGCCGGACAGACAACCGAAAAGGGACTAACTAGGTGATTTTATAAACACCTATACCAAAATTTTGTTCGTAGCGTCAATATTTTTAATCTTTAAAAGCTTACGCCTAAACTAAGTATACCTTGATATATTTCATATATATGATAAACCTCATAAATAAACCTCACTAATAATTTAGTGAATTATGGACAAGAGAAACGAGCTCTGTATTACCTGTATTAAATGAATATAACATAAAATTGTGAATAAATGCACATTAAATTGCACACTCTACAAGATTATTTCATAGTCTCTGGTATATAATATATCAAACAACTGCAAAACAAACGTGAATGAAATGAAAACTTTGTAAATGCGTGAGATTTCAATGTACACATTTTATATAACAAACTAAATGTCGTCTATTTTTATAAAAAAATAAAATAATAAAAAGAACTTTGTTAGCAAAAACGCGACACAAAAAGCTTTTCGTGTTATAAAAATGAAAACAAACACACACAGCCGTAAACGGTATTAGTAAAGAAACGTAGCAAAAACACGATAAACAAAATATATGAATCATTATTATTTATTTTAAAATTGTTTTTTATTACGCATACAAAAGAAACCACCCACACCACACCTTAAGCCATTTTAATGATAAATATTTACCTGGAAAATGTGTTAATTTTGTATATTTTTCTTATGATATACACAAAATTATCGAATTGTAATAGGCCAATCAAATTAAACATTCAACCTTGCATCCCATCATGTATTTTTGTATTTTTGGATTATTTTGTTTGTAATGTAAAAGGAATATTAAATCTAAGTTTTCGACCTCGGCAGGCGACCGTATCATGTCGAAAAATAAGAAAAACCTCGAAAATTTTAACCTTATTTCAGTTTTTGCCGATCTTGACATGGAAGGACTGGTTTTTAGTCAAAAATTGTGGTTTTCATTTTTAAAGCAGGTTAAATTAGCAACAATTTGAGATTAAAGCTGTTTTTTATAGGTCCGATAGTTTCAGAGATACAGCTTTTCAAAGTTTGTCTATTTTGTCAAGTTAAACTATTTTACGTTATATTTCATCTTGTAATCCGTTAGAGATAGACCAAAAGTTAAAATGTAAAATAAGTGAAAACAAACAATTGACTGAGTTAATTGTTGAAATACCATGCATAGTCATTGTTGATTTCTTTATCACATAACACACAAACATGTGACACATTCATAACTGATATTCAAGTATAGTACATATTATAAAATTTCCGCCTAATTGGCGCCCTCACGGGTAAACAGTGATGTTTATGAAAAAATGTTTCAAACAAAAGTTGTTTAATTTTTGATAAGGAACATTTTTTACATTTGAACTTTTGTTTTATCTCTAACGGTTTACAAGATGGGTCCTATGGACCCAAGATCCAATTGACCTATGATTAACGGTTTACGAGCTCAATCTCACTTTTTACGTCCTGAATACGCTGTAAAAATTTCAGCTCGATATCTTTTTTGTTTTTGAGTTATCGTGTCCACAGACGGACGGATGGACGGACAACCGGAAATGGACTAATTAGGTGATTTTAGGAACACCTATGACAAAATTTTTTTCCTAGCATCATTATTTTTAAGCGTTACAAACTTGGGACTAAACTTAATTTACCATGTATATTTCATATATACATGGTATAAAAAGTTTCTTATAAAAAAATTTTGTTTGGAACGTTCGTAAACATCACTGGTTTTTAATGAATTTTTATTTTCGTGAACTTTTTTTTTGTTTTTCCAGAATGTTTCCCAAGACTACTAGTTGAAGCTTCCTGCAAATTTTCAACTCCCTATCTTTTATAGTTTTGGAGAAAATGGACACCAAAATTTTTTACTAATTTTCGCTTTCACGGGTAAACAGTGATGTTTATGAAAAACTGTTTCAAATAAAAGTTGTTTATTTTTTTTAAGAAACATTTACAGTTAAGCTTTTCGTCTTCGTTTCACTTGAAAAATAGACAAACTTTGAAATACTGAAACTCCGAAAAAACTTCTTGATCAGAAATAATTGCAAATTTAACCTTATTTAAAAGTATATATTACAGTTTTTGATGAAAAACCAGCCTTTCCATGTCAAAATCGGCAAAAATTGAAATAAAGTTAAAATTTTCGATATTTTTTGCCATTATGCGGTCGTTTGTCGAGGTCGAATACTTGGATTTAACATTGCGTTTACATTGCAAATAAAATATCAAAAAAAAAAAAAAAAACACCTGATTTGATGCAAGGTTCACCTCCTTTTCATGTTTAATTTGATTGAATCATAAGTGAAAAAACTAATAGTGTTTAGTCATAGTATATTTTTAATGTAAAAAAACTTTCATCCGTCATGTAATATACGTACCGGAAGAGAAGTTTACTAAATTACAATCGATTTTTAATTTTGTTTTCATTTCCCGTGTTATAAACTCTGTTAGTTACGTCACAAATGCTTGAGATTATTATTTTATAAATGAATATATACCGGGTGGGTTTTTTAATTTGACATATACATGAAACTTGAAAAATTAGTCTAATCGAGGAAAATGCTTCAACGAAAAATGTTACTTTCAAAGGCACATATCTTATACGGGTATAGAATTCGATCTAAGTTTTCGGGCCTAATTCAAAACACACTTCGATTCATAACTGACAAATATTAGATGAACACTTTAAACTAGAAAGTTGTTTTTTATAAAACGCAAATTTTTTTTCTTTAAACTATGGTTTTATAAACCGAATAGTTAAGGCTGAAATTGATAGAAATTTGAACAAAAATGGTTCTTATAGAAAAACAAACCACTTTTTTTGGGTTGATTGGAAAAATTTTTTCAAAGAGTACCTAGATTTCGCAGAAACAATTATATAAAATAATAATTTTGATACGAAAGAATAATTTTCGGTAAAATTTTTCAGTTCGGTTATGCCTAAACTATACGGTTTCAGAAAAATGTTTCGAACAAAAAAATGTAAGTTTTTTAATGTACCACAACTGTCTAATTTAAAGTATTCATCTATCTATAACCAGTTATGGAGTAAAGTGATACATATTTTCATTGAACCTGGAATCCTAGGTCAAGTTTAATGTCTGCGTACCTATATACCCAAAATTTTTTGCTTGAAACAGTTTTATCAATAAAATTTATTTTTCGAGTTTCAAGCATATGTCAACTTAAAAAACTACCCTGTATTTTGCAATTTTGTAAATTTTAATACAAACCCCGCGTGTTGTATAACTTACGTTTTAACATTTGGAATTTTGCACAATTTTGTTTCAAATTATGAAAAAAAATTTTTATTTAAAAAAAAAAAAAAAAATCAAAAACACGACTATGTTAAATAAAATCTGAAAAGAAAGAACAAAGTTCAGTAGTTTAGTTCCGATGATTAGGAGATTATTGAGCCGTTTTAAATTTTAATGGGCCCTGACCGTTATGTTATTTATAAAAATGGAACTACGAATGGCAAACTAAAAATAAAGTTTTTTTTTAAAGATTTTTTAAATTTGATTTTTGTAACACGGGTAGGCATACCAAAATTCATTTTATCTACGACCGTTAGGTAAGATTTACTTTTGCATGACAAATTTTAGTAATATTTTTCGTTTATTTACACATTTTAGAGGCGTAGATCAAATTTTGTACGAGACACGTGTGAGATGCAGTATTAACGTACTTCTGCGATTGTCCAACTGGAGCTACGCACTCCTTGTGCAAATTTTACAAGCGTACGTTAATAATAGGGTCGTAAATAACTATTTTCACATCTGATGGCGAAACATTAAAAATGGACAACTTAATTTCTGCGAACTTAACCGAAAATGACAATTTTCAGAGTAATCCAATTAATGTACGGAGGTCCAATATTAAATTTGAAAGAATTGCTATCAGAAAAAAAAATACGTTGTTATAGGAGAAAACTTGCCAAGAAATATAGTGTTATGGCTAAATTAACCGAAAAAATTCGCAAAAAAAAAACTATTGATTTCGGAATTTAAAATTAAAAACTTTCATTTATTGCGAAAATGCCATGATCGAAGATGTCTAGACGAAGAGAAAAGCCCCAAAAAACCGCTCTACCATTATCCCTCGAACAAGAAAAAAGTTTTTACAAAAAGTGTCCTTTTTCGAAAAAATGCGATATTTTGAAGCTTTACTAAATATCAACTTTAAAATAAAAAAAATTATGAGCAAAAAAATGACTATTTCCGCTCAAGTTTTCTCGACTTTTTTGAGATCTATAACTTTCCCATTTAATTTTTTTGCATTGGATCAATTTTGCAATCAACTTTTTTTTTTTAATCGCAAGTATACCGTTTGTTTTTTTTTGCGTATTTTTTTGGTTTACTTAGCCATTGATTAGCCGTAAACATAAACCGTTTTGTTTCTTGGCTTGTTTTCTTCTTTAACAACCTATTTTTTGTTTGCTGATAGCCATTTTGTCACCCGTTTTGTAAAATAATTGGATGAGGGGTTCGTGTCAGAACCCAATATAACTGAGTTACAGATCTTTCATTAATATATAAACTCTTTGTGAAAATACAGAAAAAAAATGTCTTAATTCTTTAGTATTGACAATAGATCATCGTCGCTCAACAAAATAATTATAATAATCATTATACACAAATGTATCCTCTTTTGTTATTTTTTATATGAACTTATGAACTCTTACAAGAATGTTATGCAAGAAGTCATCAAAGGTATTTCGTTGATTGTCTTTTATAAATATTTACTAAATAATGATTAATTGTGAGAATTTATGATTATTGTTATTGTGTTTTATACAGTTCATATTGTTTTGGTTCAAGACAAAAGTGGGAAAACAGATTTTAAACAAATTATTAAAAATGTAAAGTACCTGTTATACGGAAACATTACTAATCCCATCGACAGTAATTATCTTTAACTAGTCGACCCGTGCGGAATTCCGCAGTATGCACCAAATCGATGCGGTGTATTTTTAGACCGTGGGTGTATCTTTAATCATTAATCGGCATTAGGTTTAAAAAAGAGTAAATCATGGAATTTGATAAAGGAATATTAAGGAAGATCTTAGGGTCCGAGAAAAACGTGCTGAAGAAATAATATACATGGGGTGTTTAATCTATAATGGCTAATAGCTCCGTCTTGTAGTTAACCAGTCAAAAAATAACTAAGACAAAAGTTTCAGAGTTTGATGGGATACAATAACACTTGATTTTAACGGGATCATAGTCGCCGTTTCACGAAACATAATAATACAAATATTTTTTAAATGTAAAGTAATTATTAGTTTGTGGAAGTATCAGAGCTCTACGAGTTTTACTTTTACATTTAAAAAACTCATTACAAAAACAATCCTCTTTTTCAAGGCCCGATTTCGGTTAAAAATTTAAAAAAATCTTTTTGGGCATTCGTAGATTAATTTGATTATATAATCTAAAAAGCAAAAGAGCCAATTTAAAAAGTGGATAGATGACTATACAGCTTTTGGCGGTGATCAATGAATGAGGGAAGTACAGTGTAAAGCTGATTGGACACTGGTAGGGGACGCCTTTTCTCACTGAGTGGACTTTGATTAAAGTTCGAATATTAATTATTCATACCTGCTAAGAGAGGAAGATACAGATTTCGCACCTCATAGCCACCCATCTCCTTGAGAAACATAAATCTTCACAAAGTAGCTACGTCCTTTGAAGAAGGTTCACAGACTTGTGGTCATATAGTCGGTACGTACGTCAGCCTATGTGACGTCCGAAGGACTGTTGGTCTTCTTAGTCGAGGGTACGTTTGTCTGTTTGGTGTCCTGGCCAAGCAGGATTCGCCCCTGCACCGCAGTGTTGTGGAACCTGCAAAGAAAATAAAATGTTTCTTTTGGAGGTTATTCTAATTACTCATGATAAGTTTCTCATCTATTAAAGCCTCCTCTTTTGATCGTAAATTGCCAAAGGGAGATAAAAGAGGAAACCGGACTTACTATACGTAACTATATGTATGTACGGTGCTTACTATATGTAAAAAAATGATGCATTAATGAGCAAAATTATTAAATTAGCTTCACAAAAGATATTAAATTTTCCATTTTTAGTAAAATGAAGTCATTTCCATCATCCAAAACTTGCTTAAGTGCTATAAAATAATTCACAAGTTAAAACTTGCTAAGTAAATAAACTAGTTTTTGTATTCAAATTTGATTGCGATCACTATTAAGCAAGTAACAAAAAAAAAAAAAAAAGAATAACTTCAGGGTCCCACCTAATGTGTATAACATTACAAAAATATATTATTAATAATCATTTATAGTCATTGCTAAAATTAGTTTTATATTTAAATCCTACTCAATCAAAACTTACAGCTTCAGGATTCCGTAGAAATATTGAGTTGGATATAATCGTTAGGAAAAGTCATTGGAACCACTCTACTGGAGTAAATTTAATTCGTCCCTTCCCCTCCCAAATTCCATTTTGTCCTACTGGGTTAAAATTTGTTTAAATTGTAGCATTTTTTATTATTATTCGATTTTATAATAAGTTACTTACCCGTAAAATGATCCATATTTTTGTGAAAAACGGAAAATTTAACACTTTCTGGAAATAATTGTTTTGGGGGATGTATGGACTGGCTTTGGGGGGTGTTTTATGCTTTGGCTTCAGAAAACTATTTTTAAAAAAGGTCTATATGGTTTAAGGCAAAATTTTTAAGTTTTAACCCCCGCGCTATTAGGGAAAAGGGTTTTGGAATAAATGTATTTTAAAAGATTTTTAAAAGGGGTCAAAATAGTTTTAAATGCTAAAGTAACCCAATCTTTAAGGTCTATTTGGTAAGGAAGTGTTTACCAAATATACATAAATCTATCCGTAATACAATTTGCGAAGTAAATTGTAAGTCATCTAACAACAAAAAGTGTTTATCTATAATTTTCACATGAAAGTTAGTCCATTGAAATGTTACATTGACTGAACATTTTTGGGAGGACGCGATTTTATTTGTGGGACATGTAGGGGAGGTCAATACAACCTTAACCCCAAGTTTGTGGGGTTGGCGCCTTTGTCCCCCGCTCGCCATCTTGAAAAAAGGGGTGGAAACATATTTTGCTGTATCTCGTAAAATATTGATTTCTCAAAAAATTGGCAAAGACATAATTTGTAGCAAATTGTTGTGGCTACAATTTTGTGTATGTGATTTTTTGCGATAAACTTAAAATTTAAAAAGTTATGAGCAAAAAAGTAACAAAATCAAAAATTTGTTTTTTTGCTTAATAACTTTTTTTCTTGCCATTTTATCATAAATTTAGGTGGGAGCATATTATAGAGAATACGTTTATGAACATTTTTCCGCAAGTTTTATTAATTTTTGTTAATTTTTAACGAAGTTACAACCTGCTACCTCAGATTCGGAGAATAAAAGAAACCACAGAGTACTAAGTTGCGTAATTTATTTTCTACAGTGTTTCTCCGATACTATAAAAGATATAAGGCTGCTCCATCTGAAAGTTTAAAAAGAAGATGAAAAATGGTTTAAACATTTTTGTTAATAAAAAAAATAATATGTATTAAAATTTGTTTTAGAACAAGCAGATTAAAAACTTTGCGTTTTGTTTCTAAGGAAACAAAAACAAAGCTTAGTATATTATAGTTATAATAATAGTTTATTATATATTAGCCTACGGCGCGTCAAAAAATCCATGATTTCTAACTTTCTACCCTAACGACCGCACAAATGTAATGCTAGCAGGCATATTCATCCTTCCCTTCACACAAATATCAATTAAACCATGTCGCCCCTTTTCGAGCGTTTGGGAAAAGGGAGAGGGGGGACATGTCTGCCGGCAGTATGTAACGTTAATATGATCATTATTTTCTCAATTTTTACTAATTTTATTTCCACCTTTTCTTTATCCCAAACATGGCTGGTCTGCCATATTTATGTCCTATGAGAGAAAATGCTCCAAATCGATTCAGGAGCTTATTTACCTCGAGGCAGAAAGTTGGGGTTCATTGATTTTTTGACGCGCCATATTCTAGAATCTTAGAAGTTCGACATTCATACAATTGCAAATGTTGTATAAGGTCAAAATCGAATCATTTTTCGCAAGTATACACACCTTTCAAATTTCGTAACTTGTTTTTATTATTTTATCTGGACGAAATTTTGTTGATATTTCGTCGATTTTCAGACCGATTGGAAAAGAAATTGAAAGTGCTTATTACTTTTTTCAATTGGTTATTAAAAGTAAAATATTCCTTTTTGTAGTACCATTTGGTGTGAATCCAACCTAAGAGCTCATTGACTTATGAATTAAGAAGATTCAAAGATTTTTCTCTTGAATGTTTTTATGGTATTATTTTTGAAAATTAGATTAAATTCATCGTATTTATAAAACCTACAAAACATAATATTAGTTAATTCATAAAAACAGACATATTATAAACAGTCTTGGTGGTTTAAGTTTAGCATATTGCTACAAAGCCATTAGTATGCACCATTGGATGGTTGATTCTCATTAAAACTCTTAAAAAACAAAAAAAACTTAAAACCGTTGTTGAATGACTTAAGAATGTTCAGCTATTCAAACAAAATGACATCATTTTTACAAACACGATTTTAAGATGATGTACAACAGTCGACATTATTCTTTAAAAAAATTATTTATTATTTTGTTTGTTTAAAAATATAAAAATTAAATGACAAATACATTTTTGGAATTAGTTTTATAAGAATTGAATTCATTCTCACGCGAAACAAAGTATGTAATTTGACATCAAAATTAAAAATTTTTAGAGAGAAATTAGCTGATGCGAGGAAAACAATCTAAAATACTTTTGGGGTTGATTCGGCTTACATTCACATTGTAGTGGTCGGTTAGAGTACCGTATACCATCTTCCAGCATTGAAGGCACCGCTAGACCAAATTTCATGAATAGGTAAAACCAGGAAACAAAACAGGAAAGACAGAGAAGTGAAAAAGCAGGAACGATATGTCCTTACTTTCAAGAGTAAGTAAGGACATATATTCAGGCATATAGACTTGTATGCCTGAATAGATATATCATAGATATTTATGTGTTCAGTTTCTGATAAACTAAGTATAGTAGTAGTTTTCTTTAATCAATTTTATATATAAACACAAATTTGTTTATAAAGCAATGAAAAATACACCACATACCCGTTTAGTGGAGAGGAACAAAATCCGTAAACGTTAATTACTATAGTTTCTGGCCTACCCATTATTCCTACAGTTTTACTACAAATTTTTATAAAAATGGTATTTACACCTTTATAGTAATGGGGTTCTGAAATGACTTAACATTTTGCGAAAGCTTTTTGGGTGGTTAACCCAATAATATCCCTTCCATCTAAAATTTAACGCTTGTTATCGTTGTTGCAAATGTTCATTTATTTGCTTTATTAGTGTTTTTGAAATAAATAAGTTAATTTATTAAATAAAAAAAATATATAATTTAACTGCGTGAAATACAAAATCTCTGAAAATCCCTATATATTATGAATTTGAAAGTAAGGATTTTTGTTTGTTTGTTTGTCAAAAACCAATGAATGGATATGAAAGATACTTGACAAAAATATAGCTCATACATCAGAATAACACATGAGCTATAATTTATAAATTTATATTTTTTTTTAAAGTTGAAAAATTAAATTGATTATTTTGACATTTCATAACGGTTGAAGGAGTTACAACTTATGGACATCTGTTCAACAAAGTTTATCATACTTCTAACATTTAAGAAAATTGGAAACTGATTATTTAATATATACCTATACTTTTATCTGTAAAATAATCGAAGAATTGTACTTTTCATCGGCAAGAAGTAGTTTAAGAAATAATTATTTTTACATAATACAAAAAATAAATTGTTAGTTTAACAGTCAGTTTTAATCCTATTTTCTTTTTATTTACTTCAATTTTTCTAAGCAATAGATCTAGACTTTTTTTGTACGAACTATGTCTGATAAACTTGGTGGAACAGCTTAAATAAATTGTATTTCCTTCACCCTGTACTTTTTAATTACCTTTTGCCAGTTATTTAAGCTAGTATACATATAATATACTAAAATACATATTTACAAAAATTCGTAGAAAATTATGCTTGATAATTTTAATTTCTTTTTTGTGTAATTAACACTTACAGCAGTTGATACTAAATGGGAAGCTTAGAATGGGAAGGTAGAAGAGCCGTGCAATAACATAGGTATTTGAATTAAATATAATTTCAATTTCATTTTAATAAAATATTTTTGAGTACCTCAACTCAATACCTCATGCAGCATATACAAGTTGAAAATACTAAGAATCCCGCTACATCATATACAAATATGATGTATATCAAATTTGTATGTTACAATGTACAATTCATAAATAATTTTTATAAAAGTTGCCGCTCCTGGACCAATTCTATATTTTAACAACTTTTTTTTTTATTATTTAATATAAAATTAATGATATCCATCTCATTTTAACAGCCATACATTCATATCGCATGCTGTTTCATGTTATTTAGGATGTTGTATTTCAAAAATACAAAAGCGATACTTTTAGCTTGGAAACTGCACTTAAATTAAAATTGGTATAATTTCATTGAAAAATCTCCTTTCGGATTAAATATAAATTCATTTGTAGCTCACTTTATTAACTAATAACATATAGCCCAAACAGTTCCAGATATATTCGTTAACATCCCACTTGATCGATGATTTTTTATTTTAACATTATATTACGTGTTTTAAAAAAGTTAGTTTTTTTTTACTCTTATAAACATATTTTTGTTTTTCTTTTCCGCCCACGAAGCTCATATTTCATTTTTATATTTATGATATTAAGTTTTTATATACAAAGTATTTGAAAAGTTGTGTTTGATTTCTTATGCTTTCTAGTACATCGTGAGCTCCATGCTAGGCGTACTTGATCGATTGTAGCAAGAGCTGTGAGCGATAGAAGTATTAAAATATTTCCACTATTTCCAGCATAGTATTTGTAATTCCTTTGCTAAAACTATGTTAAAATTCACTTTTCGTTGGAATTTAACGAATTTTTTTCACAGACTAAGAATAGGGCTTACTATTAAATTCCAAAGTTTCAGAAATTTTGACCGTTTAAAACATGAGATAATTAATGCCTAAGTTCTCAATTTTGATAATTTACGTCAAAATTAGCATCTCAAAAACAAAACGGAAGCATGTTTCTTGTCTATACATAATATTTCAACAATGAACTCAGTCAATTGTTTGTTTTCATTTGTTTTAAACAAGAATAAACACAACAAATAACATTTATTAGTAAAGAAAAATATATTTTCATTACAACATACAGTGGCATTTTCACAACATTGTATTAGGTCAAGCAAAAATTGAGACGGAGTTTGGTGCGGAGATGAGACGCCGCTACGCAATTTGGTTGGCGACGTGACGCAGCTTTATGTAGATGAAGGTCAATAAATTTATGAATGGTGGATTCTGTATAATTTTCTATATGGATGGGTTCTGTATAGTTTTCAAGACTGCATAAGAACTCACGGCTGACCAAGATGAATTCAATTTACGTGGGACCTAAGAAAAGTAGAATTATGGAATAAATAAAAGTGGTAATATGGAAAGTAAAGTGATTTAACGTCGTCAAATAAAATTGATACAAAAATTTTGAGAATTTGTGTTATAAAAGAATGTAACTCTCTCATCATAAACCACTTATGTTGAGAGATGTTAAAAAGTATACAATTTTGAAGAACGTAGAGACTGACTATATTTAAATGGTTTTCGTTTTTTTTGTTAGGATACCAGTTAACAACATATTTGGTTAACATAAACTTGATAATGAAATTTGTAGCATTAAATTTCACTAATTTTTTTTAGTATAAAGTTTGAAACATTTCATAAGTGGATTCATTCATTCATTAACAGATCCAGATCCTGAATTGGATTGTAATTTATATGAAAATCAGATATAAAAAGCGTTCTATACAAGTGGCATTGGATTAGACCTAGTTCTTCGGGTTGCTTTAATAAAAGTCAAAGTATATCCTATAAGGTAAGAGATAGAATAACTCTTTTAGACAAGAGTTATCATGGACAATAAAGACTTATCATGGCAATTCGTCTATGTTAACAACTTTTAAGCTCGCGTAAATTTTCTCTCAGATCAAAGCCATGGGCACATGCCAATGTTCTCTATTGTTCTTGGCAACTTTTGGCTAAAGTATGTTGCTGGAGCTGATTTCTTTCGATTAAATGCAATAAAGATATATTTTTCCGAAAGCTAACGATTATCAAAAAATATTTTTTATGAGGATAAACTTTCGAATTTAAATTGCTTTTCTATTGAATCTGGAGAACTAGGTTCAATTTGTGATGTCAGATTATGATATCCCCCATAAAATTATGTAACTTTTATTTGAGTTATTTTTTATTGGTAAACTACAAAATGGACTGTAAGCCATAACAGATTAAAAGGGTCCAACCTATAAAAGTAATTTATGTTCAAATAAATTTGTTATTTTACAAATTTGCATGCAACGCATATGCTTTAATTTTCAAAAAAGAGTTGGGGAGTCAAGAAATCAAGGGAAAAAGTGGACCCTAAACCCCTGGAAGCAACGGTAAGTCAAAGCGTTTGTTTTTTATAAACCGAGAAAAAAAGTGACAACCAAAACTTTTTGGCCGTTTCGAAGGCGGGTGGGTTGAAAATAACCGGGAAAAATAGTGGATCCTAACCAGATAAACTCAAGTATGACACCGTAAACTAGCAATATGACGATAATTTTAAATCAAGCGTGGAAGAAGTCCTGGAAACTGCTGTAAAACAAATAACTTCCATAACGACCGCACAAATCTTACACAATATTAGCAGACATTTGCCTCCTCCTTCCCTTAAAACCATTCTAAAAGAGGTAAATGTGCTTCGTTTGCTATTGGGGAAGGGGGAAATGGCTGCCAGGATTGTGTAACGTTTGCGCGGTCATTATGGAAGTTATTTGGCAAGCAGCAGAAATTTTTTTCAGTTTTTTCGTCCTTTGTTTTACAGCAGTTTTTGGAACTTTTTCAATGCTTGATTTTAAATTACCGCCCTAGTTTGCGGTGTCTGCCACTATTTTTCCATTAAAGTACATGTTGTAAAAAGAAAATCGCATTTGAGTTTGTCCGGCTGTAATCCGCTTGTTTTTTTTGGTTTGCTTCAATTCAATCCCCCTCCGATACCGCCATAGTTTTCTTGGTTTAGAAAAAATCGATGTTTTGACTTGCCGTTGCTTTCAAGCGGTTAGGGTCCGCTTGAAAGGAGTCTGTCGCTAGGGCTCTATCATATATACGTCTAATGAGAGAAAATGTTGTGCACATTGACTCAGGAGCTTACTTACTACGTGGTATAAAGTTGGAGTTCATGGATTTTTTACGTGCTAAATCCTAGAATGTCATCTATGTTAGTAAGTGCGTATTGCTTGTTAAGGACATGGTCATAGCTGCTTAAAATTAGAACCAATGATATTACAATTTATCTGAAATTGAAAATCTAGCATAAAACCATCGTTTTATACCACTAAATATGAATATGAGTAGAAGCACCCTAGTCTAGCTACAGGTAGTACGCATAATAAATATTATATTATATTTTGTGGTGAAAATATTATACATCATCAATAAATATACATTCATAATAGTCATACTACACACATCAAAGATCAAACATAAAATATTTTAATGACGGAACCGGTCTGAGCTCTGGCAAAATGTCATTTTAACATATAATATTGTGGTAAGTTTATTATAATATGGAGTATAAGGTACTTGTTTGTTTGTTTGTTTGTTTGCATACATAATGTAATGCGGGGCCCTCACAGGTGAGCACAAATTTATTACTTGTAACCAAAAATACTACTTAGACCGAGCGGTAGAAGTGTTGATGTTTAAACATTTCCTAAATACTCATAGGGAGTAGTATTCTGCGATTATTTTGCTGGTAATGAATGCCATTTTGTGTTCTGTTCAGCATCGCTTCACCGCAAAAAAGCGGCGCACTTAAAAAAATATTAAATTTCAAATATGTATATCTCAGCAAAAAATGAATTTTTGTGGTTTTCACGAACTGATTTATTCGTTTCTAGGACTGATTTATACGCCGACAAAGCAAAATGAACATTTTTCATATTAAATTGACGTATCTCCACAAATAATGACCTTAAAGAAATTTCCCTTTCAAAAATCTACCCTTGACCGCAAATCTATAATGTATGAAGATACTGTCTTGATACCTTCCCGCTTCGTTGGGCTTAAAAGTAAAGACCGTCGCGTCATAGCCTACATCTCTCTTGCTCTCTCTTATCCCTCTTCCATAACACTCAAAATAGGGGTAGGGATTTGTTTTTACACAGGTAAAATATATATACAGCATTCAATTTTTTTAATGTTATATAAACTTGATTCATTGAGTGTATCACAAGAGGTGGCCACGAATTGTATCACGATCACAATTGTACAAAAATCTTTAATATATGGTTCAAAATGATGCTCATAGATGGCGTATTGAAATATCATAAACAAAATTTAATATTTTTAAATATATCTCTATAAATTATAGCTCATGTCATTATGAGCTATATTATTGTACAGTTTTATCCAAATCCATTCAGTAGTTTTTGCATGAAAGCGTTACAAACAAACCGCAACGATTTTAGGACAAATCATCAGATGACTTTGCTTAATGGACCCCATGAATAGAAACAATAACAGAAATTCACTTTATTAAGTCTAGCAACCGGTGAAACGAGGAAACTACGAGCCCTCAGGATATACAGGAAGGTTGAGAGAATAAATCAATAAGGGACGATCCCAAGCCATAGATTCAGAAACAATGCTGAACAAGTGAAAACAAACAATTGATTGAGTTAATTGGTGAAATACTTTGTATAGACAGTCTTGATAACGTAATCCATTGTTTTTTACTTCATGTAAGTTAAGAAAGATAGTCTCTCTTGGATAGCTACATTCGTGTATATATAACACGACTGTGATGCCACACACACATAAATGATATTCCCAAATAATACATCCTATATAATGTTCGAACCTAATTTCCGCCCTCATGGGTAAACAGTTGTATTTACGAAAAAATATTTCAAACAAAAGTTGTTAATTTTTTATACCCTATCACCCTATAAAAAGCTTCAGCTTGATATCTCTTTTCGTTTTTGAATTATCGTGTTTACGCACAGATGGCAACCGGAAATAGACTAATTACGTGTTTCTATGAACACCTATAACAAGATTTTGTTCATAGCATCAATATTTTTAAATGTTACAAATTTGGGATTAAACTTAGTATACCTTGATATATATTTTATAGATACATGGTATAAAATTCATACAGGGATGAAGAATTATAATTTTGTCACATCAAAAATATTATTTAATGCATCTCTAGCGAATACACTATAGTCACCACCGATTACTCTTCCACAGCATCCAGCCTCTCAATAATGAAGTTTTGATTAAAACAATAATTACATTGTTAAATAAATAATAGAAATAATAATTATTTATTATAATTGTTATTATTATTATTTTAAACGTATTTTCATAATTTTACAATGACTGTACCACATACTTGGTTATTGTTATTTTATAACACAATTTGATTGGTTACAAATATTGTTTCTTCTTTCATTCATTTGTTTTATTTAAATTTTGAAATTAGTCAACCGTTATTTTGTTCATTAGTGATTGTAAATATTGTTTGGTAGTAGATAACGAATATTGAATTATATTATTTGTAGAATATTGTTATTCAAATTTGTATATGCAAAATAATATGTTATGTTGTTTTTCTTGTAAATTGAATATTAAATATTATATACTTTGTATGTGACTCAATATAGGACACGAAACTGAAAAATCTGTCTTAACCCAGGAAAAAAAACTGGTGACAAATGTTTATCTGAGTGTCCTCAACAAAATCATATCAATCACAAAATAATCTTAACGAATTTTTGGCGAGATTTCCGAATTTTTTGTTTTCAAATACTCATATCTCGAAAACGGCGAAGTAAGGTAAAAAATGTCAAGATTCAAAAAATGTTTTTAGATGTTAAATAAAGAGAATGTGATGTCCGGAATTAGGGAAATTCTGCCCTAAAAGATGCGCAAATAAAAATGCACAAGTTCGCATGAAAATGATTTTATTTAAGACACTCAAACAAACATTTTCCACCATCTCTCATAAAAATTTACCAGGTCGAGTTTTTCGTGGCCAAATGCATCGTTTCCTACAGTAAAAAGGGACAAAAATATACTTATAATCTAAAATTATTTATTCCCATCACTAAAATTCTTTATATTGGAAAATTGTTACTGAAATGGAATTTTTGTTCTTTCTTGTTTTTGACAATACTTACAAAATGGGAAAGTAGGAGAGACAAGATGGCAAGTTGATATTATCAAAATTAATTTCCTTAACATTAACAAATTTTCAGCCCCCCTTCTAAACCGCGAAATACATGATATTTCGATATAAAAAGGAGAAATCTAGAAATTGGACTACTTTGAGAATACTTCGTTGGCTCAATTTAGACGGATGGGTTAAATATGTCAAGAAACATTCGGGTTTTCCCTTGCTGATCTCCTCCAAATTGCTTAAATCAACCACCACTCAAATAATATTATTCAGCATAGTAAGCAGCCCTGTATACCAAATTCCAGCTCATTTGAATAAAAATTAGTCGTTGTAGGTAGCTATGTGTGGAAGGAAAATTCATTAAATATCTCCAAAATCCTTTCAACAGTCTTCTTGGAATAATTCCCCACTCCTTTTTTCGGGTACGAAACTCGCACTTGAAACATAGCTTCGAACACTCTCCATTAAATTGCCTTTTTGCTTACAGCCTTCTCCAAACCGATTTTGAAGATCATCGCCCCTTAGAACCTTAAATCGAACTTGAACTAGTTAAGAACACACTACCTTTAATTACCTTTCAAACAAAACAAAAAAATCAAATTCAAAAGGTTCATCCCTTTAGGAGCTACGATGACACAGACAGACCGACTCACGCATAGCGGTCATACTTTTAACAACTCTTTTTTTGGTTCTTGAGTTAAAAAAGTTATATTTAAGCGAAAAGAGATTCTTCGAAGGAGGTAGTTAAAATTAAATTCGATATGATAAAGACAGAAAACTGTTTGACACAATAAACCTATTTTTAGACAAAAATAACTTCTGTAAATTAGTGCAAGAAAAAATTCTCAATTATTTATAGCTGTAATGCAACATTAAACGCGTTATAACGTCATAAATATTAATTTTAGATCAAAAAGCTTAAAGTAAAAGTTTTAGCAAATTTGTAGATTTAAAAGATAAGTTATTATCATTTTCTTGTTTAGACAAATATTAGAAGAGATATCGGTCAAATAGTAAATCGTCATAGTCGTATAAGTCATAAACGGTTAGTGAAAGAACTTTATCGTTTGTTTGGATAAGCTTATTTCGTTAGTCCGAAGTTATCTCCGCACGGGTACCCCATCAGTAGATATAGTTTGGAAATGTCTAAATGCGATTTAGTTTAATACAAGTGTATTTTAATAGATCTTTAGAACAATTTCGGAATATGAATATAAAGCATAGATAAGGTTAGATCCCAATGAGAGATAAATGATAATAATATTATGAATATTATATGATTAAATTTGAATACATGTTTTAATGAAGCTTACAAACCAATGAATTAAATGTTTGTATCTGTTATAGGTAGGTAGCTGTAGCTGTAGCTGTAGCTGTAGCATGGTATAGGGTCTTTATTCATTCATTTAATAATTATTGTAGCGGATGAATAACTGCAACAAGCATTGTTTATTGTATGTGTATATATTATATATAATATTATTTATTGGGTAGGTATTAGATTGGTATTAATTAATAATGTAAATAATATTCAAAGCTCTAAGGGTTTAATAAATATTTACATCATATAGGTACGATGCGGTATATGATGGAATGCTATATTACTATCATATCATATCATATCCTTCCTATACGCATACATCATATATACAATTATCTTAAATGTTCGAAGTAAGTATGCAGTTCGAAAATACCTACAGAGATATGGCATCATTAATATTGATATAAATTAATTAAAACAATCAATTGACTGAGTTAATTTTAAAATACATGTAAGTAAAGAAAGATGGCCTCTCAGATACTATTAGGTAGCCAGACACACATGACTGATATTCCAATATAATACATACTATATAATTAATTTCTACAAAATTAAAAATCCATTGGCTTCTTCACCGAAAATAAAAAGTGTAAAATCTTTTTTTCATGTTATTACGTTAACAAAACGTTATATTTACTTTCCACAAATTATAAACAACCTAAGGATTCAAAATTCTGGATGATAAACTTTAATAAACTTCCAGTTTACATTGTATAATCTAACAATGAAATTTTTTTGTACATTCGGTTCACCTTCCCACCCTTACTCTACGGTGGTGAAAAAGCGAATAACAGTTTGTATATGGAAGCCATATAGACAAATATGGATCAATGTTTGCTAAAATGTCAATGTTACTAAAGTTTTCTTAACTTCATTTGGTCTATAATATTAACATAAATTCTAATTATTCTTCTCACAAGCGGTATGTTAGAAATGCTCCTTTATAAATCGACAATCAAAAATAAATAATTTATCTAATATTGTAAACTGTAAAATATACTAAATTTCAATAGGAACAGTAATTGAAAGAAAAAACTATGCTACGTATGGATACAATGATATCATATATGTATAAAGATCAAAACTGGCAGTGTAAAGATTCTTTTTAAACATTGTATTAGCAAGAAAGGGTATTTTGCAATTCAATTTCTAAGGCGAGCAAATGGGACATAGGTCTAATTGTCCTAGAAATAGGAGTAAAGGTACTATCTAGAGGGTAGGTTAAGCGTGTGGGCTAGCGAATAAGTTATTCATAATAGTAATAATTGTAGGTGTTAATTTAGATTTATTATCGCTGATCAATAGTTATCAGCAAATAAATTAATTGTAATCGAAACTAAGTTCACGGGATCTGCTAGTAACTTTATTAAATGCATTTCGGTTGAGAAAATACGCGCTAGAATTTGATTGTTTGTTGAATTGAAGTGTCTTTGTATTTTAGAAGAGGTACTATAGGGCAGTTACAGCATTATGTGAAGTTGTATCTTCAAATTATGTTTACGTTATCTACACTTGGTATCATTTTAAACGACCCGACGATATATTTCTTTACGAAATAACTTTTTGTCAAATCAACACCCGATCTGTTGAAAATCTTGTGCAAAAAAAGTTTTAAGGTTTTTAACATGTTTGAGAAAATTTCAGTTAAAAAAAATATTGAAAGTGTAAATTTTGTTAAAAATATTTTCTTGAATACATTAGGCTGAGCCCTGACGACTTTTTCATTTTGGGGCACTTATTCACTATCAGTGTTTCCTTGATCTAAAAATTAAACCTAAAATTGCGAAATAATTTAAATTTTTAACTGGTTACCCGTCTCGTTCGATGTATTTGAAAATGGTTGGATGATTTTATGTAAGGCTATAATGATGCTTTATGTAACACTAGATATTTATAAATTAATTATTCACGAAAACTTAACGATATTTAGAGTTACCATACCATGAATATTTCAAATATTTCTTAAAGAAATGAAATTTTGAAAGTTTTGGTGAGAATAATTTAAAGGAAATCAGAAAATCTAACCGATTACTATGGTATTTAACACTCCTAAAGAAAAATGATATTTATATAATCCAATTATTTTTTAGAATATATTTTTAGACACAACACCAAATTTTTAATATTCTCTATTTAAATAATGACCTATTGTATTATATTTTATGGTTATTCTAGGAAATATTGTGTTAGGTAAATCAATTGAAGCAAACAGATATTGAATTAGAAATTAAATCCTAGCAGATTTAAAGTACTTTTGTAAGGTCGAGTATAGGTGAAATATTAATATCCGTGGTAGTGCATCCAAATAAAAGTAACAGGGGCAAAATGATGGATCCTCTTTCGAACGAAAAACATGAAAAAATCAGGTTTTCTAACCTACCGACTGAGTAATCATTTCTATTGCAAAAAGTTAAGGACAAAAGTTTTTTTATTTTGTAAAAACCTAAAAGCATTACCATCAAAGTCCGTTAGTTACTTTTCGCGCAAATCTAAAAAAGATTTCTAACAAAGGCTTTTTTTTGCAATTAATTAAGCAATAATTAATTTATAGAGTAAACAATCACAGAAATTATGCGCCTTCATATCCTCAATAAATGACTGAAAGCGGAATCCTGAGAGAGAACCAGGCAGAAAAATAATAATTAATTTGTTTAAAAACCAAATTGAGAATAGCAAAGTTTATAGAGTAAAAATGGAATAACTTAGTGAATTGTAGCTCTATTGACACGAAAGTTTTATAATCGTGTAGCTTATATTTTTACGCGCAGATTTGCTTCATTTAATAATATTGGCTTAAGGCTGTTGTCTCGCTATGGGCATAGTGTCAAAAAATTATAATTTTTTACCCTGTATATATGTAATATATATCAAGGTATAGTAAGTTCAGTCCCAAGTTTTTAACGCTTAAAAATATTAATGTTACCAACAAAATTTTAACTCACAAAAGGTACATACACTCTCACAGACTGAAATTTCGGCTTCCGTAAACCCGTTTATTAAAATTATCGAAGGGTTAATCAATGTTACTTACAGTTTTGATTTCCAAGCTTGGACCAATAATGATTAACATTCTACAGTCAGATTTCAACCAACATTAGCATGTTATTTTCTTTATGAAAAATAGCTTTAAATTTTAGCTTTAGTTTAGCTAACCTAACCTAACTGACATGAATGTATACAATTAATTAATTGCATGGCTTTCAAATTGTAAAATACAATATTGCAAATGGATTAATTTTTAATTTTACCATAAATCATGGAAAAACAAAATTGAACTCTTTAGCCGGCTAAATTTTCTACATAAAATAAAAATTTTTATTCTATTTTTACCCAACTGTCAAGGAGTGGTTATGTTTTTTCGAGCGTATCTTATATGCATGTATGTATGTATGTATGTATATTTGTTTGTAAGTTTCTTTATTAAATCGTATCGTCCAAACAGCTCGATGGATTTTAACAATTAAAGTATCGTTATATTCGCCTTCAAAACCTAAGTCACCTTAAATAGGTGTTCGAAAAAAAACCAAAATGGCGAATTTTTACCGCGAAATAGTACGTTAATAAATACAAATTAACCAAACCTATCGGGCATTGTATCCAAATAAACGAAATTAAAAGGGGATTGTAAAGATTGGTCTCGCTTATCCCGTTTCTATAACACTCGAAATAATGGTAAGGATTGTTTTACACAGGTAAAACTATATGTATGGTTTTCTATTTTTTAAATGTATAATAGTCTTAATTATTCATTGAGTATATCAGAAAAGATGGCTGTGAAATATTTTATATTGACTATTTTTACAGAAATCTGTAATTTATGGTAATGTTAAATGACTACTTTTACAGAAATCTGTAATTTATGTAAATGTCAAATTAAATTAATTTTTCATTTTGTTTTTATCTCATGTGTTATTCTAAAGTATGAGCTATATTGCTTTACAGTTTCATTACAATCGTTCGCTAGTTTTAGCGTAACAAACATCCAAACAAACAAACAAACATGCTTACTTTCGCATTTATGATATACTAGAGTGATACCCACCCGTTTCGTTGGGTTTAAAAGTAAAGATTGATACAGATAGCTCTCGCTTATCCCCTTTCTATAAACCTGGAAATAATGGTAAGTATTGTTTTACACAGGTAAAACTATATGTATGGTTTTCTATTTTTTAAATGTATAATAGATGTAATTATTGATTGAGTATATCAGAAAAGATGGCTGTGAAATATTTTATATTGACTATTTTTACAGAAATCTGTAATTTATGGTAATGTCAAATGAAATTAATTTTTAAATGTTTCTTATTTTTTATTAATATGTATATCTTTATAAATTATATCTCATGCGTTATTCTGAAGTATGAGCTATATTGCTGTGCAGTTTCATTAAAACCATTTGCTAGTTTCAGCGTGAAAGCGTAACAAACAAGCAAACAAACATGCTTACTTTCGCATTTATAATATATAGAGATAGAGAGTTTTACAAAAGGTAATTGTTACCATTATGAAATTTCTTTTAAAGTATTTTGTATTTATTCTTAAAATGGGAATTTTATTTGGCGATTTAATTGTTTAAATTAGCTTTGTGTAAATTTACTTAAATAATTGTTGTTTCTTTCATTGTAGGGAAATACCGGTCATTACTGAATTATAAAATTATAATTAGCGTATTATACAAACTATTATTAATAATTATGATTATCAATTATTAATTTTTGTATTGAAGCCAGACAATCATTACCACAATGTCATTAGAGTGTACCTATATGTACATACATAGACTTGTATAATAAACATAATTCAATAATATTGTTCCAATAATCATATTTCTGTCTGGTTATTATTACATATACAATATACATATAATGTAACCAACCAGTAGAGTAGATGGGTTACCCCCATAAATAAGTACCATCATTAATTATGAATACGTGCCTGTGTATTTACTAAATGTCTGTTAGACATTAATAAGAATTATTATTTCATATTTGTATTTGTATTTGTATTTGAGTGGTAGACGCTTAAAAGTATGTATTTTATGGGTATATTCTCATTTATTTTTGCTATTATTCACTACTATTTTATGAAGTTTTATATTGAGTGTTGCTGCTAAAATTTATGTTTTTAAGGCATCCACTTATAGACTAGCAGTGTTCTTATGAATTTAGATTGTTGCGCCATCTAATGTATAAAGTAAAACGCTTAAGTGTATCCGCAGTCTCGGGTGTGTCGAGAATTGCAATAAAACTACAGTAAAATCTTTACTCCAGAAATGTCAAAAATGACTAAATGAACCTTGAGACATATTACTTAATGTCAATAAGCGCTAAAACCGTCTATATACAGGATGGATCATTTTAATATATTATGGCTAACAGATCGTTTTGTAGCTAATCAATCAAAAAAAACTTAATAGCCAATTTAGATCCTGAAAGGTAAGGGATAGAATAATACTTTAAATTAGAAAGTTGATCCCCATAAAAAAACATTTTTTACTTAAAACTTATTTTCGAAAGTGACCTTTCGGAAATATATGTCATTATTGCATTTAATCAAATGAAGCTAGCTACAGAAAAATGCTCTAGCCAAAAGTTGCCAATGGCAATAGACGATTAAAAGATATTAACACACAAGAGTAAACTTTATTGCTTTTTGGATAACTTTTATAAATTAATCCCCTAAAAGGGTTAAAAAGCAGATGAAATTTTGTAAATGGAAAACCCATATAAATAATTTTATAGACAAATATAGATCAACGTTTGCTACAATGTCATGTTACTAAGGTTTCTTTTACTTCATGTGGTTTATAATATTTACAAAAGTAAAAAATTTAAAAATATAAAATTCTAATTATTATTCTCAGAAGCAGTAGGAATGCTTATTTATAAATCGAAAATCTGAAACTATATTTTATCGTTGATGAAAAATTTGAAAGTATAAAATATTTTTTTACAAAATCTAACATCATAGAATGAATATTTGATACAGAACTACTAATAATTACGGTTCTATAAAATGTCTACTAAATTTTTCTTTCCTCTCATGGACACTATGTTCTCCCATTCATATTTTAAGTATTAAAATTGGTATCCAATTTTTTGTTCATAAAAATAAATATTACTAATCAAAAAACGAGAATCAATAACTCCAGTTGTTTATATACAATACTTGCACGTTCAATGTAGTGGGTGTCAAAATGTTATTATATTATATAATATTATATAAAAGAATAACTGACTGACTGACATATCAACGCGCAGCCAAAAGCTCCCGGAGCTAGGACTAGTATAATATAAATATTTATTATCTGTTGCATGTAGCTTTTTTGACACACTAAGTAAGCCTAACGAAGAATTTTTGAAAATTTACTCTTAAGGTGATGAAAAAGTGAAAAGTTTTTGGATACATTAAAATAGGTGTACTGGATGCATCTTTAGACAGCTTCATTATCAGCGAGTAACATGGGCTATATTTTATTTTTTTTAAGTTATGAATCACGCACTAAAAAGTTAAATTCAACAAAATTAGAGGGGATAAGTGATGGCAGATGAAGTGAAATTTTATAACACACAAATCATGGAATTTCAACTGTAGTTGCCAAGCAAAGCGGGTGGGTTAATTGCTAGTTCTTGAATAAAAAATGAACCTGATCGAAGTGGCATAGATACATTTCACAATCAGATGGTCGATGGTCGCTTTTAATTAATATCCTGTACTAATAGACCACTCTATAATGTTAGTATTTGCAAAAGTTCTCGTCTACTGTTATAAATAAATATGTATAACTGTGTGAAATGAAAATATACGTATTTATATAGCAAAAACTACATGGATTCAGGAACATAGTATAGGTAGGTATAAGTACAAACGTATAAATATTATTGATTTTCATGATTGCGTTTCAAAAAGTACACAGAACAAATATACAAGTGAATGTATTAGAGGTACAAATTTATATGTATCTATTAACTAAAATAAATTAAAAACGATTTAATTTTTACTCTACGAATGTTTTATTGAGTATTAATTTGATTACAGATATATTACTCAAAATACACGTTGAAAAACGTACTGAATGTAAATGCATAAAATCCTTTTATATAAACAGGACGGAAGTATCGCCATTTTTAGAAAAAGCGTTTCGACTTACTTCTTCGTAATGGTGAACTTTAGACCCAAAATGGTAATAACGTTTATTGTACATAATTAAGTTTCCTAACTTTTTGTCAAAAAAAAAAAAAAAAAAACTCAACAGATATATATTGCTAATTATGTCACTATCATAAATATTTTTCATATATTTATTGAATTTTTATCATTACACTATAGATACCTCTTTTATACCATGTATAATATATGCAATATACATAGTATTTTAAGTTTAGTCCCAAGTTTGTAACGCTTAAAAATATTGATGCTACATAAAAATTTTGATATAGGTGAAATCACTTCATTAGTCCATTTCCGTGTGTCTGCCGTCTGTCGTCTGTTGTCTGTCGTCTGTCTGTCTGTCGTCTGTCTGTCTGTCGTCACGATAACTCAAAAACGAAAAGAGATATCAAGGTGAAAATTTTACAGCGTACTAAGGACGTAAAAAGTGAGGTCGAGTTCGTAAATGAACAACATAAGTCAATTGGGTCTTGGGTCCGTGGGACCCATCTTGTAAACTGTTAGAGATAGAACAAAAATTTAAACGTAAAAAATGTTTCTTATAAAAAAATAAACAACTTTTGTTTGAAACATTTTTTCGTAAACATAACTGTTTACCCGTGAGAGCGCAAATTGTATAGTATGTATGTTATGGCTAAATATACGTGTTACATGTATGTATGTGTAATATGACAGAGTAATCAACACTGTCTATACATGGTATTTTAACAATTAACTCAGACAATTGTTTGTTTTCACTTGTTTTAATTAACCTTGCACCATCTTTTTTTGTAAGAATTTTGTGCATTTGCTTTCAGTACGTGATATTGAACCTATTTAAATAATAAAATAACTCCTGCAATTTATTGGACAAGAGTAACAAGTGCATTATGGACAAGAGTATCAAGCTTTTATATTACCTGTCTTAGGAAATCAAAATTTATTTTGTTTGAAAAATAAGTTTCGAGTGTTCCTGTACGCGTTACTAGATCTATTTGGTTAATACAAAACAGTGTCAGGCGCTGCTGAATTTACAAGTTTTCACATATTCACAAACTGTGAGTGCTGCTGTGTATTAAATAGTTTCACTAGGCACCAATATTTAACAAAAAACATCGTAGTTAAGTAAAAATGGAAACAGACAATGGAAGAAAGCATTAATGATAGAGCAGTTTGAGAAACTTATAAACTAGATCTATATCATACAAAAATTAAGAAAATGAAAGAAAAAATAAACCAGTTAAAAGCAGTAAATAGTAATCTAGGAAATGAAATTGGACGGGGAAAAAAGAATGATATTACGACCCTAGGCCAAGAGCTCGAATCATCAGAAGTCCAAGGCTCGAATCATAAGGTTTGGTTGAGGTTTCGCCAAGAACTGGAATATCAACATCGAATTACCCAATACTGACCGAAACTTATTTCTGTCGTCAAGATTGAGTTTCCCATACTTGGATATTTTTACAATTTGAACATCGGATATCGAATAAACCTTGTTTATACGTTCCTTTAAGTATATAGATACAATGATGATTTTTCAAATACGTACATAAAGTTAATTATCATTGATACCTACTCTGATTTTATGATTCTGATGTTCAGTTTTAATTTTCACAAGGACATAAAAGTTTAAATAGCGTGCAAAAATTAATTTATTAATTTTATTATTAAATAGATTTGATTTGTTTTTTATATAATTTAAATTATCCTATTAAAATTAATTACTATTTAATAATTTGTATACCATGTATATATGAAATATATCAAGGTATACTCATTTTAGTCCAAAGTTTGCAACGCTTAGAAATATTGATGCTACCAACAGAATTTTCCCGGTTGTCATCCGTCTGTCTGTCAACGATAACTCAAGAACGAAAAGAGATATCAAGCTGAAACGTGTTATAAACGTAATAACGTTTATAACGTGTTTAGGACGTAAAAAATGTGTTCGAGCTCGTAAATGAGCAACATAGGTCAATTGGGTCTTCAGTCCACAGGACCGATCTTATAAACCGTTAGAGATAGAACAAAAGTTTGAATGTAAAATATGTTCCTTATAAAAAAATAAACAACTTTGGTTTGAAACATTTTTTCGTAAGCGTCACTGCTTACCCGTGAGGGCCAAATTAGGTCAACAACATTATATCGTATGGATACAGGTATTATATATTTTAAATTTATACGTTACATATATTATGTATGTGTTTGTTTGTTTATAGTACATGCTACATCCGCTGAGGCAGGGAGAAGAAAAATATCGTTATTACTTTGTGTGGAAAAGTGGCTATCTTTATTTACTCACATAACATAAAAAACAAATAATTGCGTAATCAGAACTGTATATACATTGTATTTCAACAATTAACTCTGTCAATTGCTTGTAATCACTTGTTTTTAATTAAAAACTGTTATAACGTTTACAAAACTTATATTTATAAGTAGAACGTATTAATTAAATTTTATGCTAGGTAATTTTATAAATACATTCTAAAAACAAAAACTGAGCTTATTCGTACAGGGTGCTGCGAATAAAATTCGTCTGACAGTAACATTTAATGAGAACATTTTGTCCGACTGATCCAGAAATCTCTATAGATAGCTGTAATAAGCTAATGAAAGAAGTTATGTCATCCATTGTTTTACTTTTACTCACCCATCTCCACACTAAGCCCTGTTGACAGAAGATATTTATTATAGTTTGATGAACTGATGTTATCATAGAAGAGTCATATTATAATTGCAAGAAATGCTTTTCGTTACATTTTTATTAATCATGTAGACATATTTTATCAATATTGTACCGATTGAGATAATTTTTTTTTTTGCTGATTCAATTATCTTTCTTTTAGACTATGTAAGTTAATGAATGTAAAATCAGGGATTTTGATCTAACATGGCTCATCATGTTCGTAATCCATTTAGAAAAAGCTCCTAAAATTAGTTTGTGACTCTACTCAAATCCCTATTTCAGGAAATAAATACATATTAAAATAAATACATTAAGAAAATGATGTGGTCCTGGGAATTTTTAGCCTTCGCTGAATCCGAACCTAAAAAAGAACTGCATAACGATGTCCGGAAAATTCAAATTTTTGCAAACAAATATACCAAGAAAATATTATTATTCTGGAAGTGATGGAATAATCTGAACTTAAAAGTTTTAAAACCCACAAAAGTGAGCCAAAAATTCAGATTCTTGACAAAAATATTTTGCCCATGTTTGCCAATAATACAAAAAAAAAATGCTACCTACCTGGGGGTTTCCGACATCGCTGAATCCATATAAATGCTTAAAAAATGTGAAAATTCAAAATGGCGGCCAGAAAGTTCAGTTTGAGTTTGTTCAGTCGCCATTTTGAATGTTTACATTTTTATTGTCAGATTAGAAATTAGCGACCCCAAAACTCGGGAACTCGGGGACATAAAAGTCAAATTCCCGAAAAAGAGAGTGGGGAAGTGTCTCAAACTAATTAAAGGGGCTGCACTATTGATAATTATCAATTTACAGTTAATGAATGTTAATCAATGAGTGTTTTTACTCGGAAGTCCTTAATAGCAGTAACAGCTCAAATTGATTTTTCAATCAGAAGGATGAGATCAGAAACGATGAGAAACCTCAGAAGGATGAAATAATCTGAAAAGGAGAAAAGCAATGCATCGACTGATGATATACCGCCCAGTTTAAATGGCTAATGATAGAAGTGTGAAATTTCGAGAGAATATTTTGCATTTTAGGTGTCATGAAAGTTAAAGTTTGTATGAAAATATATATAAACCAGTCATGAACTCAAACTGAAAAATGACGATTTATATATTTTTTAACACAAACTTTCATTCTCTATTTCACATTCGATAAATCTTTTCTTAAATGACACCTACAATATAGAATCAATATTCTACCGAAAATTTCCAACTTTTATCATTAGCAATTTAACCTGAACCTTGATATATCAGGGGTGACCATACGCCCCCCCCCCCTAGATTATTTGCTACTCTGAAAGGTTTCTGATTGAAAACAATAAAAAAAAGAAACATTTAAAAAAAACGGAGCTGCTATTGAAGACTTCCTTAGAATGGCTGATTTATGTATTCCTTGATGCGACTAAAAATAGTGTTTTAAATTACACCCAAAGATTAATGGGTTAGTTTGGCCTTATTTTCTCGTCGATGGGAAGACTTCCCACATTCCTAATGACGAGTTAAAAAAATGATGTGTGTACTTATTTACGCTCATAAGAAATTATACTATTCGGTAATAACAAAGATAATAATTTATAAATAATGTAAGCAAATAATACATACTCCAGTTAACCTATCTATTGTGTTCATAGATGACATTTAATCTGCTAGCTATCTTTCTTTGTCAATTGTTAGTGACATTTCGTTTATTGTCTAACTTTATAACAGCAATATACATTTTTTTCGTTCTTGTTGAGCGATGTCGGGTAAGCCAAACAGGTTCCAACAGTTCTATGCGTCACATCCAAACTTGGGATGCCTATTGGGCAACCCAATTGGTTCCAACCCAATTGGGAAACCCAGTTTGGACGTACACGAAAAATTCTAGTCGAGAATTTTTTACAGCAAAAAATTTTGTTTTCTTTTTCAATACATTTGACAACCTAACGATTATCGCAAACTAAACCGTTAATATATTGATGATTATTTTGCTGTGGAAATTAAAGCGTGGTACTAACAAACTAAGAAAAATAATATAAATATAAACAAGTGAAAACAAACAATGGACTGAGTTAATTGTTGAAATACCATGTATAGTCAGTGTTGATTTCTTTATCACATTACACATAAAAACATGTGACACATACATAACTGATAATCAAGTATAGTACATATTATAAAATTTCCGCCCTAATTGTCGCCCTCACGGGTAAACAGTGATGTTTACGAAAAAATGTTTCAAACTAAAGTTGTTTAATTTTTGATAAGGACATTTTTTACATTTAAACTTTTGTTCTATCTCTAACGGTTTACAACATGGGTCCTACGGACCCAAGTCCCAATTGACCTATGATGCTCATTTACGAACTTGACCTCACTTTTTACGTCCTGAGTACGCTGTAAAAATTTCAGCTCGATATCTTTTTTCGTTTTTGAGTTATCGTGTCCACAGACGGATACACAAACAAATAATACAATATTATAAGTGACGTATATGTTTGAAATAAACAATGTTGTTGCTATGCAAATAATTGATACTATGTGTTATATATATAACATATCAATTATGTTCTGAAATAATTTGCGCTGTCACGGGTAAACAATACTCTTTACAAAAAAATGTTTCAAACAAAAGTTGTTTATTTTTTTGTAAGGAACATTTTTTACATTTAAACTTTTATTCTATCTCTAACGGTTTACAAGATGGGTATTACGGACCCATGACCCAATTGACCCATGTTGCTCATTTACGAACTTGACCTCACTTTTTACGTCCTAAGTACGCTGTAAAAATTTCAGCTTGATATCTCTTTTCGTTTTTGAGTAATCGTGACCACAGACGGACGGACGGACGGACGGACGGCAGGACGGACGGACGGACGGACGGACAACCGGAAATGGATTAATTAGGTGATTTTATGAACACCTATACCAATTTTTTTTTTGTAGCATTAATATTTTTAGGCGTTACAAACTTGGGACTAAACTTATAATACTATGTATATTTCATATATACATGGTATAAAAACTTATAATACTATGTATATTTCATATATACATGGTATAATAAATATGGTAGGTCTTATAGGCAGTCTTACATACATAAACACAAGATCGTTCTAAATATAACACATTGATTGCCTTTCGGCTGATTAATATTTGCATATTATTCAATTTACTATAAATAATTATTAACGACTTATGAAAAATAAATATGTATGAGTCATTTTATAATCTGAATACAAATACATGCATAAATTAATTAATATAATCAAACTATTTATAATAAATATAATAAACCGATTTATTAATATTCCGATGGAAAGTTCTTGGTTTCACTCTGAAAATTAAATTTAGAAAATTTATGAAGACCATTATGTTTCGCCGAAACTATATAATCATTTGAAAATACAAAGAAGAAAATAAGGCAGAAAAAAATAAACTTGGAAAAAATAGACCCTGAAAAATTAGCGACTGAAAAAATAGATTCGGAAATATAAAGCTCTAACACTTCTGGTATTGTATTATAATACAATCAAACACATCTAGTTGGTTGAGTTGAGTTTATTGACTATAGAGGAGTTGGTTGGGTTCTGAAGTTTTTAGCCCTTGCATTCAAAAATGGGACAAAATAATAGAAAACGGAAATATTATAGTAAACGATATCCACCCGATATTTTCTTTGTGCAAAAAAAAAGGTTGAGTTTTGAGTTTGGTATAATATTTATGACAGGTATACAATATTCAGGTGTTTTTTTTGAGCCTATTTTTTCCGGGTCCTAAACTATTTACATTTATAGATATATTATTTATATGTTAATTCTTTTTTTGAGGTCTATTTCTTCCGGGTCTATTTTTCCGTCGCTATTTTATTTTTTGCGGGTCTATTTTTTCTTAGATTCATTTTTGACTTACATGAAACAAAAGTTTTATTTTATCAAAGGATGTGGCTAGACTTATATCAAATTGAAATTTTAACTGATGTTAGGGTTCTATGAAGAAATTAATTTCATTATGCATGAAATTGCAGCTTCGCAAAATGCGTGGCAACTTTGAAGAGGTCGGGAACAAAGTTGTTGAAGATCAATTTTCTAGTAGGTAAGTATTATCATAGTATTTTTTTCTGCAATACTTAAGCCTTGATGAGAAACACCTATACAGCACCGAATAAGAAGTCCTGAAGTTAGAATGACAATTACTAACACAAAAATATTTAAGGGTTGCATCGAAATGTGAAGGATAATCTGGGATGAATCGTTTTCCATGATTTCCAGTGAAACTTGGTGGCTTATAATCATTTGTATGTGGTTTGAATATTGTGTCACTATCCATAAAAAACGCTCCAAGAGCATAATTATATTGCAATTGGAATTTCTGTTGACTCTTATTTATTTTGAATATCGTTAAAGACTGTTAAAAATTAGATAATTTTGTATTTTATTTATAAAATAATAGTACCTTATATTCTTTAAACACAAATAAATACTTAATTTAATTAAAAATTAAATTAATTTAATTTCTTACTAAATTTAATAACAAATAAAGCCAAAGTTAAATAAGAACTCTTCAGGAATATCGTTAGTGAAAAGCAATGACTGATCGATCTTCTTTAGATAATTTAAACAAAAGTTACAGAGTTTGATAGGAAAACATCATTTTCTGGCATCAGATTGGACTTAGTTCTTCGGGTCTAATATCCAATTTAGATCCTTAAAGGTAAACGATAGAATAACACTTTACATTTGAAAGTTGATACTCATAAAAAACTACCATTTTTTATTTAAGATATTTTTTTCGAAAATCTTAGCTTTCGAAGGAAATGTGACTAAAAAATTTGTCCTTATTTTATCGAAATAAAAGACGCTAGCAACGGAAAAATTCTCTAGCCAAAAGTTGTCAAGGGTAATACACACTTTAAAGTTCTTGCCACAAACAAATAACTTTTATTAACCTTTTATTACTTTTGTTTAAAAAATGTTTCCAAAACTAGCGTATTTCTTTCGATTAGATGAAATAAAGGCATATTTTTAAGTCGTATTTCTTCCAAAAACAAACGATTTTCGAAAAAATGTTTCAAATAAAAAATGTCAGCTTTTTTTTGAGGGCAAACGCTGTAACTACTCTTAAAGTTATTTTTTGATTAACTAAGTAGTTAATCTGACATTTTTTATTTGAAACATTTTTTCGAAAATCGTTTGTTTTTGGAAGAAATACGACTTAAAAATATGTCTTTATTTCATCTAATCGAAAGAAAATACACTAGTTTTGGAAACATTTATTATACATAACAGATTAAAATGATCCATCCTGTGAACATAATCATTAATAATGTACTAAATCGGAAAGTTATTGGTATGGCATCGAAAAGTCATATCTATTTTACTATTAAATTAAAGGAAAATGATAGTTGTAGATTGTATTCAAAGAAAACGTTGTTTAATGACTCATTGTGGAAATGCAGTAAAAAATTCGATTGCTTTGGGCAAATAGCATTTCCTTTTGAAAAAAAAGCTATGTAGTCTTACACGTAAACAAAACATACTTATTATTCAAAATTAATATTAATCAGTAACAACTGAAGTAGTTTAATATTTGATTTGCTAAAATATTTATAAGAAAAAAATGTCTTCATTCCATTTTATACGGTCTAGCAAGATCAATGTTTCATGAAAAGTGTAGTCTGTTTATAAACATCAAAATAGAGACCATCAACATTTAACTATTTCATTTTAAATTTAATTCAATCAAATTAAACATGAACGCCGCGCGCTGCATCAAATCAAGTATTTTTGTTTTTTTGATATGTTGTTTGTAATGTAAAAGAAATGTTAAATCCAAACTTTTGACCTCGGCAGATGAACACACGGTCGTAAAAAATTACGCTTTATTTCAGTTTTTGTCAATTTGAATACGCCAGTTTTTATAGTACCGATAGTTTCGGAGATACTGCTTTTCAAAGTTTGTCTATTTTTAGAGTTACACGATTTTTCGCAAAATTTCATCTTGTAAGCCGTTAGTGATTAAATTAAAAACTACTCCTTCCAAATTAAAATCGACTAAATCTGAAATAAAGGTCAAAATTTTCGATTGTTTATTTATTTTTTGGTATGACCCGGTCGTCTGCCGAGGTCGAAAACTTAAATTTAACATTGCAAACAACAAACAAACAGACCTGATTTGATGCAGCGTTTTGTGTTTTATTTGATTGGAATAAATAATTTTCTCCTAAAATGATACACGGAAATCTGGCCTACACGTTTCGGTATATCTGTCAGATAAACCTGCTCAGGTTAATAGGAATATGTGAGCCAGCCGCGGTAGGCCAAACTGTACAGGCGTCGCCTACAGATGCAATCGGAGAATAATATATACTTAATATTTTTTATCCGAGCATGAGTGTAAATCACTCCGGTACGACTGTGCAGTCCTTAGAAGTTGTGACTATCGGTCATCGAAATACAAATTCTCATAACATGTGTTTTTCCCTTGTTTTAATCCTATCTCTTCCCTATTCATTTCTCCTTGTATTTGCCTAAATAATTTTTTCTCCTAAAATTTTAAAACCCTGTATTTAAAAGAGAACATTTCCCTGACTTAAGTGTTTTCAGTTTAAGTTGTAATTATTTTAACGTTATCTATCACCTAATAAAGTAATTATAATTAATCCCTCTAACTTCGCACGCACCCAAATTTCTTCAGGAGTTACAACCAAAATTACGGTAAAGTATTAATTTTTATGCGTACTAGATTAATTATCGTATTTTCGGTAAGTTTTACTTCTAATACGAGTTTAAACATTTCTTTTGATGTAATATTGTATCTGTAAGTAAATATTTTTGCACTCGCTTTTTGTGAAATATGATCAGTTTTCAAAAAAATATACTTTTTCTACCAAAATCAATTTTGTAATTTAAATTTACTTAACCTCTTTCTCTAATTAGAGTTTAAATGCAAAACATATTTATCTAAAAATAACTGCTGTATTCGATTTTTGGGCATATAATTCATTCTACGAAAAAGAATTAATTTTTTGGAAAAAAGTAAAAAGTACTCATTTTACTGTAAATCAAGTTATTCAAGATAGGTCTTCTTTACACATTGTGAATTTATGCATGTTTAGTTTTTTTAGTTTTAAAATTTGGTCTCTTTCAATGAGTTCTTAGTTTACAAGAATTTCCGGGAAGTTAATATATAGGGTAGAGTTACCATTATAATTCATTCCGTCAAGTATGCATTTCTTTTAAATTTTAAGTAGCTTTCTATAAAAACTTCATGATTCATCGTACAAGATCTGTGAACCAAGGTACAATATAATAATCTTCGATGATTCACATCCAAATTTACCTACCTTCAAAAGGTGATCTTTTAGCTTATAGTTTACTTAATATTTTTATAGTTTACTTAAAGGAACAACATCATAAATTATACGTTACTGGATAATGAAAGTGTTTTTTTTTTTTTTGGGAAATATGGCCTTCAGGCATTCATAACTGTACGCGGTCAGTAAGCAAGTTATGTGACTTTTTTTTCACTTTTGCAAAGCTGCCTATACATGTTATTTCTTTTCTACTTGAAAACGTATTTTACGTTCTAGTAAGTAAACTTTATCTTATTATATAGTTGCCATCTCATAGAGGGTAATTACTGTCAACCTGTAGAGTAATTCATGTTCAGTTTTATCCGGGGTACTACACATTACTTTATGTATATACAACGTGGACCATTTTAATCTATTATCGCTAAGAGCTCGTTTTGCAGTTAACCAATCAAAAAGTAACATCAAAAGTTACAGAATGTAAAAGGAGAAATCATGTTCTTGCATCAGATTGAACTAGTTCTTCGAGTTGTTTTGCCAATTTAGATTTTTAAAGGTAAGAGATAGAATAACACTTTAATTATACTTTGACCTAAAATTCCAGTTTTAAGGTCATTTGACCTTTATTCTTAAATAATCTTGACAATTAACCTGAGCTTAAAAGTTATTAACACAGCTAAATTATCCTCTTGTCCATGATAACTTTTGCCAAAAAAAATTAAAAAGGCTAGCGTATTTTCTTTCGATTATTTGCAATAATGACATATTTTTAAGTTTCCTCCAAAAGCTAACAAACTAATAAATCAAAAATGATAGTTTTTCTATAAGAATCAACTTTCAAATTTAAAGTGTTATTCTATCTCTTATCTTTTAGGATATAAATTGAGTACCTATTAAAGCAACCTGGAGACCGAGTTCCAATCTGATGTCAGAAAATGATGTTCACCATCAAATGCTGCAACTTTTGTCTAAGTTAATTTTTGATTGATGAACTACAAAACGAGAAAGATTAAAATGGTCCACCCTGTATATTTAAAATCAATTAATGTTATTCAACCAAATTCTTCCATAAAATTCTTAAAATGACACGGCCGATTAAACAATAAATGGAATGACAGACAATAAAACGTAGAAGAAGATCAACACACAATAACTTTCAAAATGAAATAAAAAATTTAAATATTTTAAAAGTTCTTTTTTTTTGTATTTAAATTTGTTTTTTGTTATTGTCGATGCACATAGTTGGTAGAATTATTTATTATTTTTAGTTCACAGGAAGTATCTTAAAATATACACATCCGGTGTAAAAAGACATTGAACAAAACACCACCAAACAAATAACACATGTATGAGTTGGTTTACTGTATAACATTAAGCAATCAACCAACTGTTAATTTTATGGGTCTTTTTAGGGCATATAAAAAAAAAACTACAAATGTCAGTTCTTTGAAATGTATAGCAAAATACATAAGTTATTTCACATAACCAGGCGCCTGCAAAGTAGTTACGTAATTTTTGAAAAATATAACACCGTTTTCAACCCTTTAAAGTAGATATTTACTATATGATCATAATAATGCAGTATTAAGTTATTTCCAAAAATATTTTCTGATTATATAGACCAATCAAATTATACATTGAACGCTGCATCAATTCAGACATTTTTGTATTTTTGACATGTTGTGTGCAATGTAAAGGCAATGCTAAATCCAAGGGTCATTTCAAAAAATAAAATCTACAAAATTTTGATCTAACATCAGTTTTTATCGATTTCGATTTGAAAGGACTATTTTTTCATCGAAAATTGTGGTATTTATTTTTAAAGAAGATTAAATTTGCAACAAATTGAAACCAAGCCAGTTTTTATAGGATCAATAGTTTCGGAGATTAGGCTTTTCAAGTTCATTTTTCAAGTTACACTATTAGTCCAAAATTTCATTTCGAAACTGTTTAAGAGAGAACAAGCGTTAAAATGAAACAAATAAACAACTTTTGTTTGAAACATTTTTTCACCTTTTTTTATTCGTGAAGGCGCAAATTAGGCCAAAACTTTGGTGTCCATTTTCTCCAAAATTGAAAAGTTGAGTCGAAAATTTGCAGGTAGCGTTAACTAGTGGTCTTGTGAAACATTCTGATAAAACACCAGTTCTTCTGGGTCAAAATCGACAATAACTGAAGTAAGGTCCAACTCTTCGACGTTTTTTTTTAATTTTCGGTATGAACCGGTCGTCCGCCGAGGTAGAAAAAATTGGTTGACCCCCAGGTGATTTTTTATTTCAAATACTTGACGTTTTATGGCATTGCTTGTCAAAAGCGTCTTTAAACAAATTTAATAATGGACCAAATGCACTGAAATGAAATTTACTACTATTTGTCAAACGCGTTCAGCAAACAATTTGATTGATTTGAAATTTGATTTGAGTAAAAATTATATACCTGTAGTTTCCCATGCATTATGAAATATCGTCAGACAGTATTCAATTGCTTTTCCATCTTCGTATATGGTGGAAAAAGGATTCTATGCGGTTATGCATTTCCGACACAAAACTGGGCATAATAAACAGAGGACACTTAAGATTAAACTTCAGTAAATTGTCATCAAATATTGACAATTGCTTATCAAAGCACCAGATTTATCAAAATTTAGCCAAAAATGCAATATAAGCTAATCAGAGTGTCCAAACAAAACTCAGAGTGTCGACACAACACAAAAAAGGATTGCGGTCGTGGGACCCCCGTAAATAAATACATGTAGGTAATCTGTTCAATGTGTAGTGTAAGGTAGGCAGGGTTCCAAGACGCATATAATTATAGTACACAAATTTTTCCATTTTTTTACTATTTATATCCAAAACTAGTTATGCATATGTATCCAAAATTCAAAAGTGTGTACTATAATGAATAAAAATAATACAAATAAGGATAACATATCGTGGTTACTGAGGATGGCACACACACAGACACAAAGCATGTCTCATTTTGTAACGTGACGGTTTTGCCAGTTTTCTGGGCATGGCAAGCTGCATTAAGGAATTTCTATCAAAATATTTGGGAAACCTCTGACCTTACGTTAGTTAATTCGCTTAAAAATCGTAATAAGTATTTTCTAACTATTCTTGGTTAGCAATTAATATAATTATGAAGCCTGAACCGAAACTTTTTTACAAATTTAAGGAATTAGATTGACTATTTGATTTTTACAGTAAAGTTTACTTTGTATTTATTATAAGCACCCAATCGGGCCCCTGCATTAGTCCAGCTCTGCTTTTAAGTCCAATGTGAAGCCTCTAAACGCAATTCGATTGGTGCGTGAACCTTAAAAAATAATATTGCAGGAAGCCTTTAAAGCAGACTAATTTTAATTTTGATGTAATAATTTTGTATGAAACGTGCTGCTGTACATGATTTTGCAAGCCGCCTTTAAAGATACTATCGTATATTACATATTAAAGATTATATTTTTAAACAGTTATTATATTTTTTTGTCGTTTTTCTGAGAATAATTGTTTATCAAACGACATATTTTACAGATTAAGAAGTACATACAAATATAGCAAATAATACATTGAACATACTCCTTATATCTAAAATACCATTCACAAAGTTATAATATTTGTATTAACATTTCAAAACATGTCAATATTATTTTTACCAGAAAAAGCGTATTATAGATTATGAAGACTACATCAAACATTAAAAAAAAAAACTAATATTTAATTGGTAATATAAACATTTGATGCAATATTTACAACACTATTTAGTCACTACCATATGTAAAAATATTTATTATTATATTGTAATGCATGTAATAATGTTACGTACTTCCATATAATTGAATCCCAAAAATTACACTTATCAACTCAAATTTTGTACAAGAAGTATGAGTTCACTTTTTGAAAGGTCTTGCCGTGCTGAATACGAATCTGGGCGCAAAATTGCTTCAACAAGTCGCGTTTTCAAGAAATTCGTCCCTTAATGTGGGAAAACTTAGGTTTCAACTAAATTCGAAGTAATGTTTCACCGGCGAATAATTTTGTCTCATAAAAAAAAGTTATGCAATCAGAAAATACAATCCATTCTCCTTCAAAAGAGCAAAAAGGATAGCGGATGGATTCAAAAAGTGTTTTAAAGGAAGAGGGGAGGAAAGAAGAGTTTTACAATTTCCATACGAGAAAATAATTAAATAGTGGTGTTACGGAATGTCGAATATAACCCAAAAACGGATTTTTCCCTTGTTGAGGTACGAATATTTCGAAAACAATATGTATTTGATAAATTCTGGATACGATTTCGAATTCAACATTCAAAAAATTATAAGAAATTTTCTATCACTCTCGATTTTATTTGAGAATATAATCTATGGCTGCTAGGCGAAGCGTCAAAAAACTAGAGAGAATGTTATAAATGTAATCTATTATGGCTAATAGCACATTTTGTTGTTAACCAATCAAAAATTACTGATACAAAAATTGAAGAGTTTGATAAGGGCTATCATGTTCTGATATCAGATTGAATCTACGTCTCGTGGTTGCGTTAATGAAATTTTTTGAATAGTTGCTTTAATGACATTTTTTCGTCATTAAAGTCGTCGCATTTGCTCCGAAAGCTTACGATTTTCGAAAAAATATTTTTTAAACAAAATGTTAGTTTTTTTATTATCAACTTTCTAATTTTAAAGTGTTAATTTATCTCTTAACTATAAGGATCTAAATTCACTATTAGACTTAAAGAAACCTGGACAATCGGCAACTATTATTTAACTAATAATGCCGTGTATGTATGAAATATATCAAGATATTTTAAATTCAGTACCAAGTTTTTAACGCCGAAAACTATTGACGCAACGAACAAAATTTTAGTATCGGTGTTAACAAATCACATAATTAATCCATTTCTGGTTGTCCGTCTGTCCGTCTGTCTGCCTGTCACACTATAAAAAATTTTTAAAGCGTGCTTAGGACTTAAAAAAAATGAGGTCGAGTTCGTAAATGAACAACAAATGTCAATTTGGGCCGCAGGACCCATCTTGTAAACCGTTAGAGATAGAACAAAAGTTTAAATGTAAAAAAAAAAAAATTTTTTTTTAAATTAACAACTTTTGTTTGAAACATTTTTTTTCGGAAACATCACAGTTTAGGTACTCGTGAGAGCGCAAATTAGATTAGAACATTCTAGTATTACACAGTATATGGAAATATCAGTTATGTGTGTGTGGCATCACAGTCCTGTTTTATATCTCACCTTCCTTTTTACGTGCTTAGCATGCTATAAAAATTTCAGTTTGATATCTCTTTTCGTTTTTAAGTTACCGTTTTAGCGGACGGGCGGAAAGGCGGACGAGTAGATAACTGGAAATGGGTTAATTAAGTGATTTTATGAACACCTTTAATGAAATTTCTGTTCGTACAATCAATATCTTTAAGTGTTAAAAATTTGGGACTAGACTTAGTATACCTTGATATATTTCATATATACAAGATATAAAGACGATTTAATGAATTAAAATGGACGCGAACAAATACTCAAGGGGGGAGCGAAGCGAAAATGAATACTATGGAAATTTAAGACTGCCACCGCTCTTTAAAGGACATCGATGAAATGGTAAAGAAATGCAATAGAAAAAATAATCTTTATTATTTATTTATTATGTATGCCAGTTTTAGGATGTAAGAGATCCAAGGCAATTTTAAATAAAAAGCTTGTTTTTTCTATATGAAGTTCGACTAAGTCTAAATCAATTCTGAAAATTTTAAGGCTTTTTGCCCGATTAATTTAATTAATAAATGACTTCAAAAGTAGGCATATTTAGCATTGTTTTTATGTTAAAATGGTAGATGGATGTTTTCATAGATTTTTCCAAAAGCAGTTGGTGAAAATTATCATTGTGCCCGTTTAATTAAGGATGTATGAGCACGGAAGTGGGGACACAAATAAAACATTATTTCAATTTTGATGATGAATTATGTTGTAACTTGACAATATAAGACGAAAAGTAAGAACAAAATTTTTCGATATCTGAAGTCATTTTCAGAATATCCGAAATTAAAAATTTTGTTTAATTATTTAGCTTTCGATATTTCAAAAATCAATACAGATATCGAAAAACTTTATTTTTATTTACTACAGTCAAAATATATAACAAAATTCATCATCAAAGTTGAAAATAAGGTAGGTATAAATAATTTCAACCCTAAATCTCAAATTGCCTTGGTGCTCGTACTACCTTAAATAAATTTATTGCGTAATTTACTAATAAAGTTGTAATTTTTCAAAACCATTACATATGGAGGTCAAAAAATATTGAAATACAGATTTTTTTAACCTTGGTGGTTTTTACATAGAGCATATTCTTTGAAAAAAACAATATTATGTCAACTGTATTGTGTGATGGCCGTCTATACATTTAACAGCCATTTTTTACTTTATTGTAACAATACATAATTGTTCAATAACAACTATGTAGATCGAATTCGAAATAGAAAATTTGGAATCAAACATCGAGTACTACCCACATAAAACATAACAAACAGGGCAAAAATGACCAAGCAAAATAGTTGCAAAGTTGCCTACCATGAAGAAAGACTTTTTCACTGTCTATATGGCAAACCTTTGCGATGATGTAATTAATTTAGTTGCTATGCTGGTTGCGAAACGCTTTGCCTTGAAGCAGAATCAGACCGCTTCTGTTCACCGGTGCCGGCTACTGCTGATGAAATTTTCGGTACATTTCACCGATTTCCTCACAATAGGACTCTGGTGTGATGGTTTGGCCCGATTGCACAAAGTTATAGTGTACCCACTTTTCGACCATTTTTATCTTTCCAAAACGATTAAATTTTTCAAAGAGACAAAAAATTTAGCTTGACTGAGAAATTTGGGACAAAATGAACAGTATTAATGTATGGAGTACAAAATTGTCTATCGACCAGGATATACCACGACAGAGTAAAATAAATATTTATTGAGCTATGGACCGACAAAACACATGACATTAAAACGGACAAAACTTTTGAAACAACCTTACATTACTTTTCCATTAATTTTTCTCTTATTGTAATCAAATACTTTTTCTCTTATTGTAATCAAACACTTTCTAGAATCTAGGCTTGTGTATTTTGACAAATATCTAATTAAGAATAGCGATTTTTCAGGTGAGTTATGATAATTACTTTTCCTTGGTTCCGATCGTAATTCCTAGTTCCTTTTATATAAACTTTTATGTGAATGTTTTTATAATTTATTGCATTAGTGAGAAGTAAAATAATACAGGTCGCTAATATAGATTACCCCGTGAATAAAAATTTAAAATATTTTATTTTTTTTTAATTTAAAAGTTATTTATTTAGTACAAATAATAAGCCGGTATGCAAAGGAAAAATGGGAAACTGCAACGTATTTTAAAAATCGTGCCATTTTTGACCCAAAATTCCACTCTTTGGCCAAAAACGGAAAACTATATTTATTGTCCAAACTGTTAACTAGGAAGCATTATTGGTCGCTGATTGAATCTGATATTCGATTTCGCTTACTCCGAAACACGTGCCATTTGGGGCCAAGAATGTCATTTTTTTGGGCACAAAAACTTTACTCTAGGATGAAGTTTTGGCCGCTGATTTCAACTCGATGTTCGATTACACGGTCCTTTAAAGCGCCGTTTAGACGATAAAAACTTAGTTTATCCTTTTTGGATTTGACCCTAATTTGTCGTTTTTGTGCTAAAAACTTGAAATTCTTGACCAAAAATAGCGCGAAGACATCGAATTTCGGGTAAAAATTGTCACAAAACACAAAAAGTGTCTTTAAAATCGGTGCCATTTTCCCCCCTTTTCTACACTTTTTTCCGGCTTAATACCTAATTGTATTAAATGGATTCTAAAAATTTTTTTTGTCCTGATAAAATTTTATGATAAGTATATTTCGAATTTTGAAAAGAATAACTGAATTAGAACAACCAAATTACCACAGTTGTACTATCTAAACTGAGCCATTTCAATGCGGAAATTTTGTGCCCGTGACTGTACCCGTAACAGACTTGAGCCAACTTTGAAATCAAGATGGTCCAACTTCCATAAAATCGGAATTTTCTCACTACTCCACACTCTCATCGAAACTTTTACGGAATATATCTATCTGCTTAAGTTTTTTTATTTCAGTTATCTCTCATGCCAATAAAAATTTTGTATATTATTAATTGCAATTGCAAAACAATTAAATTTCAAAATATAAATAGTATAAATATATTTTAGAAAAACTAAAAATAGCATTGGCTCAACTTAAACAAAAGGGCTGTCTAAAAATTTTTCCGCTACAAAAAAATATTGCAGGATTGTACTTTTGATTTTTCAATAGATTTCAGCTATAAATAAAACTAAGTTATATAATTTTTGATAAAATTTATTATTGTTGTAGGCAGGTATGTATGTTAGAGCAATTACTTTATTAGTATTGCTAAAGAATTGCGTTTTATTTTCTTATCTAAAACATATAAATGGTTACATGTGACAACCTCCTTTCTTAAAGTAGGTGCATGTTCTTCTTTTGGTCAATTAATTCTGAATAATATTCATTAAGTTATTTATTAATTTTAAACAGAAAACTTTATTTACTATATCTTGAAAATGAGCCACTGAACAATTTTTAACCATTAGAAACTTATAAATCTCCTCACTGCGGCTTTATTCTCATTATAAAAAATTTTCTACCATATAAAATTGTTCCAAACAAAATTTACATAAATGGTTGAAATCACAGCATGCGCCAAACGTGTGTTTGTCATACATTTTTTTAAACGTGTGTTTTTGCAATACATTGTATTAATAAAATAATATTCAAAAACTAAAACCCAAACGACAACAGAATAATGCTCTTAAAACTATGAAAACAAGAATACATTTTAATTTGAAATTGTTACGATAAATAAAATCGTTATTACAGTTCGGGGGACCCCTAAGATTAAAACGTTTTCCACAGGGCGGAAAAAAGGTCCCCCGACTTAAATGACTATTTTACTGATCATAAAAATTTTAGATGAGGATGTTTTCTTGTTTTCATACTTTTAGGAGCGTGATTTTGTAGTCGGCGGGTCTTAGTTTTTGAACTTTATGTAATTTTATTAAAATTTTTTTGGAGTTATAATTCTTAAATAAAATATAACAATATATATATTTTTGAAAAGTGCTAAATACGCCCTTTCCTTTGATACCTAACACAGTATCATTAAATTAAAATTTGTTTTTAGTTCATGCCTTTATGTTTTATATAGAGGGCGCCTTATTCAATTTTATGTAACTTCACATAGCCTTTAACCAGCGGACCGTTAAGACGTATAGGTAGAAGTAAGGGTGGAACAGATAAACATACATACATACCGGTCAAACACATGACCCTCGACGTCGTCGGGAAAAAAAACAAACTTGAGGTTAAATCAACGAAAGCGTTGCTACGAAAATGCTCGTTACGTTAACGTTAAAATCGATGCTCATGACTCCAGCCTGAAATAATTCTGCACCTTGTGCATATTCTTTTATTTATCAGCCTTAATCAAAATTGGAAGGTTGTATTAAATGATTTTTCAAAACACATAAAAAACAATTCTCTCATCAGAGTTTTGATAAAAAGTTAAGGTACTTAATTATAAAATAAACTAGTTGACCCGAGTACGTGTAGCTGTGTACCTCAGTTACAATACAATCAATTAATACTAAATAATTCAAGACAATTTTGTATATAAATAATAGTATAGATAAATATATTTATTAATATTTGTAAATAAGAGCACAAATTAACATAAGATTTTAAATTGTATATTTTATCTTATTCTGAAGGAACAAATAACTAATTAGTTGGGTAAATCAACCGGATTTTGATTATAAATTCGGAAAATTTTGGGAGAAGGCTAATTTTCATTTAAATAGGTTTCTTTCGTTGTAAGAAACAGGGAAAAGGAAATTTTCGGATCCAGAACAATCTGCAGGACCTTCTGCACGTAATTTTCCGACAATTTATCTTTACATTGTTTTTTTTAGTGACGTTTTTTTGAATATATAATATGAATGAATATTTTTTTAAAAGTGACGCTACTTGCTTGACCGGATTGAGGCGAATAAAAAAAGAATTGTTTGCTACGAACTTTTGCACCGATCTTACTCGCTATTTTGCCTACTTTAAAAAAAAAAAAGATGCTTTCGGGTAGTGTTATCGGTTTTTTTAAAAACCTGATTATGAGCCGAGACATTACAAAAAATTGCAAAATACTCGAAAAATCCAGATTTGCATCATTACAAGGTTCAACAATTAAAAATTAAAAATTTTTTTTCAGGTTTTAAATGTGGTTTTTTTTCAAAACCAGAAAAAAATTGGAAATTTGTTTTGTAATGTTGACTTTTTTGTTTTGTAATGTTTCGGCTCATAATCAATTTTTGAAAAAAACGTTGGCACTATCCGAAAGTGCATTCAAAAAATCTGCAAGTAAAAAAATCCGACGAATTGCCTGAACTGTATGATATGCGCTGTAGAAATTTTTTCAGAAAAATTCGTTTGTCTCAAAATTGAGGTTTTGTATCAGGCTAAAATTAAAAAAAACTTTTTTATCCTCATAAGTAACATCTTTTTCCAGAATTTCAACTCAATTCCTTAATTTTCCAAGAAGTTTTTAGAGATAAGTTGAAAATATAGCAAACAATTTTTTGTTTTATTCGCCCCAATCTGATCAATAGAAGCAGGGATTTTTAAGAAAACATCACCAAAGAAAACAATCTAAAGATAAATTATCCCTAAACCTCGTGCAAAGGGTCGCGTGGATCGTTCCGAAAAAGTCCCTTTCTCTGTTCTTTAAAACAAAAGTAATTCATTTAAAAAAAATTAGCCTTCTCCCAAAGTTTTCCGAATTGATTATCAAAATCTAGTAGATTTACCCATCTATTATGGTGTAATTCTTTTTTGATAACATATAATAATTTTATAAATAAGATACAGAAAGGTTTTTTTAACTGTAAAAAATTTTAACTAAGCGTTATTTTGTTTGTAAATGTTTAAAATTTAATAAAATTATTACATATAAAAATCTCGTAGCGATGAGAGTTATACAATTTTGAAGGCACTGTGTTTGAATTTCAAACATTATTTTTGATTTTCCAATTTAGTCCATGCACCCTCATATAAATGCAATTTGTGCGTGTTCAGTTATTTGTGTATAAAACAACCTTTATATATATTATTAATAGAATTCTTAAATGTTATCAAATAAGAATTTTACCATAGTTATTTGTAAGTAAGTTAATACACTTTCAGAATGAGATAAATAAAATATAAAATTTAAAATCTTATGTTAATTTGTACTTTTATTTATAAATGTTTAAAAATATATTATCTACTATTATTAATATGTATTATAATTAAATTGTGTTGATTTATTTAGTATAATATTCATTGGTAACTTTATAACTGAATCACAGCAACACGTGATCGGGTCAGCTAGTGGTTATAAAATGATAGATTGATTGACCAATTTTAATTGGAACCTTATTACAGGTTACTTTATAGACATATAATGTTATGCAAATGTACGGCTTTGCCATAATTATAATTGTTAATTATATGCTATTTATTATAGTGATTACCAACGATTAAATAATTTAGATTGGCTATATTTGGATATATTATTTTTAAATATTGCTGTGTACAAAGTACAAACAAGTACAAAGGAGTGGGAATTATATGAACCGCAGGAAAATTTCTATGGCTAAACTAGGAATTCCGACAACAATGCTCACACCAAGAAAGAAAGTCTGTGAAATCCATTTTTCATCCAAAGTACAAAATTTACAAGAAAAGTACTAAAAATTACAAATATCAACAACACAGGAGAACAAACTTTTTAGGTAACGAAAGTAATCAGCTGTCAAAAGCACGTTTTAAAGACACTGAGATCTTAAAAATATTCTCGGATATGAAGGTGTACAACCATAGTTCTAAGATAAAATAATCTAAATAAAAGGGTAATATGAATTTTTTTAAATAATTAAGATTGATCTAAAGACAGAAATGCATTTTTGGGTCTAGATATTACACGGAGAATTGTTAATGTATTTTTTGATAAAAGGACCTATTTAACTATTAATCTGTTAATAAGTTCAAGACGCAATTCTTTACCGTTATGGATGGAGGACTCCTTTAAACGGCGACACTTGATACACTATTACTTTTTACTCCGACTATACAATGGAGAGGGTTATGTGTTTGACCGGTATATTATATGTATGTATGTTCGTCTGTACGCATCCAGAAAACAAATTTCGATTTAATTATTGCGTGTTTGGTATCAAATTAAAGGGCGTAAATAGTACTTTTCAAAAATATATATATTATTATACTTAATCATGAAATTATAACCTAAAAATTGTTTAAAATGTATATATTTTCTGTCTGTTCCCACCGAGCTTCTTAACTGCTTATCATAATTTGACAAATGAGGTTTTGTTGAAAGCATCTCAATCGCCCGCTGCATATAGGCTATGTGCCATTACAATAAATTGAATATAGCGCCCTCAAGAGGACATAAATTTGTGATCAAAAAGCAAATTCTGATTTAATGATGGTTTGTTTGGTACCAAATTGAAGGGCGTAATTAGCACTTTTCGAATATACATTGTAATACTTTATCTCAAAACTATCATCCCAAAATAACTTAAATTAATAATAAAGTAAAATAAAAAACAAAGTTTGAGAACTAAAACCCCGACTATCTAACAAAATCGTGCTCTTAAAAGTATGAAAACAAGAAAATATTTTCATCTGAAATTTTTATAATTTAAATAAAGAAATTTTTGACAAAATTTGGCCAGTTTTTTGCTCATAACTTTTTAAATTTTAAGTTTATCGCAAAAAGTCACACTAACAAACGATTTGCTACAAATTATGTCTTAACAAATTTTTTGAGAAATTCAATAGTTTACGAGATATAACTAAAAATATGTTTCCCCCCCTTTTTTTCAAGATGGATGGCGGGGGACAAGGGCACTAACCCCACAAACTTGGGGTTAAGGTTGTATTGCCCCCCCTACATGTCTCACACATAAAATCGGTCCCCTAAAAAATGTTCAGTCAATGTAACATTTCAATGGACTATGTTGCAAAGTAAAAATTTTGTTTGTACTATTCATTTATTTACAACCTGGCTCTTTTGAGCTTTGTGTTTTAAATCACATCCTACCAAAATAATTGCTTATCGATGATATTCAAACTGATACATGGTAACTGATAAGCGCTTAATCTAACAATTTTTTCTTCTGTTTTTATGGATTATCAAATACCCAGCTAAAGACAAGCGGAACTTTGTCGAAAAAAGAAATCTAATTGACCTCAAATAATTTATGGGGACTGTATTTGGTATAAGTTTGTCAAAGCTAGATTTTTCAGTTCTATGCATGAAAATTACCTCAATTCACCAGACTTTATTTCTGATCGACTGGTAAAAATCCCATCCTTCTAGCATGTATAGAATAGAAAGAAGTAATTTGCGGGGTTGTTTTTTTATCAAGTTTTCGGGAGGTTGCAATGAAAAAGATGAAGTTTTTCGTTTTTTCCAGAAGGTGTTCTCATCTTTCTAGCATTTCTAAAAAAGTCCTAGAATTTGTATATTTATCAGTGAGTGAGCAGGTCAGTAAGCTTCACTATGGGTATTTGTGCCTCATAGGGAATTTTCCGTATTACCTTAAGAATGTACTCCAAATTGTTGATCAGCTCGCCTATTAATCTATTTTGTCTGCACAATGCACAAAAAGTGATCATCTTATTACATGCATATGGATACAAAGTAGATAATTTATTATTCCCATAATAATATAATTTAAGATTTATTGATCTATTGTTAAAAAGTATAAGTATGTATTTATTTATATTTATTAAATGACAAGCTAAATGTAAACAATCAAACGATATACATACGATACGATACAAATAAGTACAAAACAACAAGTATCTACCACTTTTAAAGAGTTTTCATTTCAACCAATAACATTAAAATTAATTTAAAATAATTGTAAATAAATATAGATAATTATATCAATTAAACTATTAAATATAATATATTATTGTGCGCACCTTAAATAGGGCGCGTGTACCTACTACCTACTATCTACGTGTCTACAGGAAGGGCCATTTTAATCTATAATGGCTAATATGTCGTTTTGTAGTTATTCAATCAAAAAAATTACTTCAGGCACTCATATGTGTACAGTGGCGGATTTACCTCTGACGGGGCCCCAAGCAACCTCAGGTTTTTGGGGCCCTCATTGTAAAGTCGCCCCCCTCCCCCCGATATTTCAAAATAATGAATAACTAGTTAATTTTGCATAATCAATATATTTTACAGTTAACTTATAATTTACTATCTAAATTACAACTTTTTTCTACTTTTCTCAGTCGCAAATTGATGAATGACATCATCAAAGTCAAGTTTTTCAAGCTTGTTTTTTTCGATAAACAGTAAGCCTCAATCACTAACTTTTTCTTGACACATCGATGAGCGTAAATAATTTTTGACGTGTTTTAATGCGCTGAATGATCTCTCTCCTGTACTATTAGCTATCGGTATTGTAAGGAATAGCCTGATGAGGCATTCAACATTTGGAAACGCTGAAAACAGTTCATCCTTGAAAATGATTTGGTACAATATATATATTGTTGACATGGATTTTTTCATGTGTCATTTTTTTTTTTTCCAAATTTTCGAATGTGTTTTCAAAATTTTCCATTTTTTGGGGCCCCTGTCCAAGCGGGGCCCCAAGCAATTGCTTTCTTTGCTTCCCGGTAAATCCAACACTGTATGTGTACGCGGTCTGTAAGCTTGTGATGTGACTTTCTTTTCCACTTTTACTATGCTGACCGACACAATGATAACCATTGATCAATGTTATTAATTTTCTACTTGAAAACGAATCTTACGTTCTAGTTATTAAACTTTGCCTTCTTATATAGTTGCCATCTCATAGAGGTCAATTAATGTCATGAACCAATAGAGTAATGCATGGTAAGTTTTATCTGGGGTACTACACATTACCTTTTATATGTACAAGGTGGACAATTTTAATCTATTATGGTTAAAAGCTCGTTTCGTAGTTATTAATTCAAAAAATAACTTAAACTAAAGTTGCAGAATTTGATGGGAGGCATCATATTCTGACATCAAATTGGACCTGATATTCGGTTTGCTTTAATAGTTAATTTAGATCCTAAACGGTAAGAGATAGAATCGCACTTTAAATTAGAAAGTTGATCATAAAAAAAAAAATAAAAATTTTCATCAAAACATTTTTTCGAAAATCATCAGTTTTCGGAGGAAATGCGAGTTAGAAAAATGTCATTGTTGCATTTAATTGAAAAAAACGCTTTAGCCAAAAGTTGTCAAGGGCCTTTGACCTAAAATTGTCGATAAACCTTAAGCTTATTTTCTTTGTATTATTTTTTTTTTTGAGGATCAACTTTTCAATTTAAAGTGTTATTCTATCTCTTACCTTTTACGTTGTACATTGACTATTAAAGCAACCCGAAGACCTAGATCCAATCTGATGTTAGAACATGATGCCCCTCTTCAAATTCTTAACTATTATTTAAGTTATTTTTTGATTGGTTAACTACAAAACAAGCTATTAGCCATTATAGTTTAAAATGACCCACCCTGTATATTATCTGTATAAGTATAACTTTAAGGACGTTCCCAAAAAGATGGGTGTATGCAAATGTTTGACAAATACGTTTCAAATTTTCTTATCAAAAATGTCATTAAATTAATCCATTTAAATGTATTTTATGGAAAATCGAAAATTGTCATGTTTTTTTTTTTTTTTTTTTTTTTAATTGAATATTACTTTTCCAAATTAATCTTTTTAAAATTAGACTTGTAACATAATAAATTATAGCTTTAAAAACACTTCAATACATAATTTCATTGTTAACAAGTGAAAATAAACAATTAACTGAGTTAATTGTTGAATTACCATGTGTATACAGTGTTGTTACCTGTTTAATAAAAAAAAAAAAAAATAATGAAGTGCTGTGTGTATATGCTAAACGCATTTGGTTAGTGAATTGGTGAATTAAAATAACTATATTCTGTTCAGATTAGTTTAGCATACCTTTGCTGATTCTATGTCAGAATACGAATAATAAAGGTACATTTTATACATTTTGTTTGAAAAAGAGACTGGTATTACTTACATTTTGTTTATAAAAAAAAAAAAAAAAAAAAAATTAAATAAATAAAATAAAATAAAATAGTGAAAATTAATTGAGAAAGTGTTAGGGAAAGCAAACAAATTGTAAAAACAATCAAAATATAAAATAAATAAAAATGGATCAAAAGCTGATTATTGAAATGTTTAAAGAGCTAAAAGAGGGTTTAGAAAAAGTTAACGATAACTTGAATGAAAAATTCAATACCTTGAAGCTAGATGTTAAAGAGTATCAAGAAAAAATAGAAATAATAGATAAAAAATTAAAATAATTGAAGGAGAAAATAGAAAAAGAAACTTTATTATTCACGGTTTGATAGAGGGAGAACAAAATTATTATGAACTTGAACAAAAGGTCATGAAGTTGATACGAGAAACCCTTATGCTAAATGTTTCAATTGAAGATATTGACTTTGTTAATCGAATCGGAAAAAAAGACCAAGAGAAGACCAGAGCAATTGTAGTTGGCATGATTGCATTTAGAAAAAAAATATTAATTATGCAATCTAAACATAAACTTAAAAACACAAACATATACATAACAGATGACATGCCTGAATATATGAGAGAGTCAAGAAAGCAATTGATACCAATCATGAATGAACTAAAAGAACAGGGAAAAGAAGCGACCTTTAGAAAAGATAAACTTTTATATAATCAACGATTGTATGATGTAAAATCAGCAAAGGCATTGGTGCATGAGTTCGGTGGTCAAAAAGAAGAAATAAAAATCCCAAACTCAGACCATGAAAATCAAAAATATAAAAAAAATAAAAGAGAAGATAGTAAAGAAGAAGAAAATTGTGAACAATCCTCTCTAATAAAACAAAAAATAAAATACCCAAAAATTGGAGAAAGTTCTAAAGACAAAAGGCACATTGACTTTTTTTTGAGAAGAAGTAGTTCAATGAGTGAAGTAGATAGGAAAAATATTGGAGATGGCTCAAAAAACTGACAAGCAAAACCGAAAACGATTTAACGATGACGAAAAGGCTACGAAAAGGTTATGAATGGACACAGAAAAAATTTCAAGTGGAGGGCAATGGCAAACCCCCACTCAAAACTGCTCAGGAAGATTATGCTCTTCAATCCCAGAAAATACAAAAAAACAAACTAAATACTAATAAAGGGAATATTAATATTGCTTCGTGGAATGTACGAACAATGCTTAAACCTGGTAAGATGGCAAACATTAAACAGGAAATGGACCGTTTGAAAATAAATGTTATGGGAGTATGCGAAACAAGATTAAAAGGAATTGGCAAATTTAAATCGGGCAATTATTGGGTTCTTTATTCAGGAGGTACAACACACGATTATGGAGTAGGTTTTATAATGACGCAGGAAATGTATAATAAAATAGTAGGCTATTGGGCTATTTCAGAACGAATGCTTGTGATTAAATATAATAATAAACCAAACAACTTAACAATTATAATGGTATACGCACCGGCAGCTAATGATTCAAAAGAAAATATAAACAACTTTTATGAACAGCTAGAGACTGCCTACAGACAGGTCAAATCACAGGATATCGTGATTGTAATGGGAGACCTAAATGCGAAAGTCGGAAAAGGAAGAGAAGATAATATAGTGGGGCCGCATGGACTTGGTGTAAGAAACGAAAGAGGAGAAAGATGGGTATACTGGTGTCAACAGAAAAATTTAGTTATAACAAATACTTGGTTTCAAAATAAAAATAATAAAATAAATACATGGACAAGTCCCGATGGAAGATACAAGAATCAGATAGACTACATCGCAATAAATCAACGCTTCAGAAACTGTATCACGAATTCGCGAACCTATCCAAGCGCAGATTGTAACAGTGATCATAATTTAATAATGTGCAGTTTACGCTTTAAATTAAAAATATTAAAACATAGTGTTAAAACATTAATAAATTGGAATAAAGAAGATAATATTGAAATTAAATGGAACACAATAAAAAATTCGTTGATAAAAAATCATGAACAAATAGTGCGTGAAGAGTTAGCAAATACGATGAGGCCAGGAAAGAAAGATTGGATAACTCAAGAAATCCTAGAACTGATGAATCAACGAAGAGTGTGCAAAAATATCAACCAACAGCGATATAAAGAATTGAATAAACTGATTAAAAAAAAGTGTCACATAGAAAAGGAAAATTGGCTTAATAAAACCTGTGACGAGCTCAGCCAAAATATAAATTACGACCCAAGTGCCCAATTTAAAATTTTGAATTCAATATGCGGGACCAAAAAGAAAGCGATATCGACAGGAGTTATTAAAGATGAGAACGGGAGATCATTAATGGAGACGAGAGATATCGTAAACAGATGGAAAAAGTATATTGAAGATTTATATAAAGACGATATGAGAGGAGAAAAACCAATATTGCAAAATGAAACAGGCCCACCTATTCTCAAAGAAGAAGTCAAAGCAGCTATCGAAAAACTCAAGAACGACAAAATGCCAGGCACAGACGGAATAACTGCTGAAATGCTTAAAATCTACGACGATACTATACTCGAAAAGTACACAGAATTACTCAACGACATATATGAGAAGGGATACTTGCCTGAAGATTTCCTAAAATCTACCATTATTGCCATACCAAAAACACCGAACGCCACAGAATGTGAAAAACATCGAACAATAAGTATAATAAATAATTTTATGAAAATATTAACAAGGGTTATATTGGAAAGAATAAAAAATAAGGTAGCTTCATATATATCCCCTGAACAAGTAGGTTTTAAAAAAGGAGTAGGAACACGAAACGCCCTATTTACAATTAAAAGAATAATCGAAAGAAGTGTAGAAGTGCAAAAAAAAGTGTATCTATGTTTTGTAGATTTTAGTAAGGCATTCGATAGAATAAAACATGAACAACTAATAGAAGTGCTTAAAGAATGTAATATTGACAATAAAGATCTTAACCTTATAAGTAATATGTATTGGCAACAAAAAGCAGTGGTTAATATCAATAAAACACAAACCGAAGAGGCTTCTATCAAACGGGGGGTACGACAAGGGTGCATCCTATCACCAATTCTGTTTAACCTATACACTGAAAAAATTTTCCAACGGCTAAAAGATATAGAAGGGATCAAAATTGCGGGTTTTAATGTGTGTAATATAAGATACGCGGATGATACAATACTAATAGCAGACAGTGAACAAAAACTACAAAATCTATTGAATGAAGTGTATGGAAGTAGCAAAAGGTTAGGAATGGACATTAACCCAAAAAAGACAGCTATAATGGTAGTGACAAATCAAAAGCAAAAACAACTAAACGAACCAATTAATATAATAATTAATAGTGAAAAACTTAAAACAGTTGATAAATACGTGTATCTTGGGACCTTAATTACTAACGATGGAAAATGCATCCACGAAATTAAAAGACGGGTGGCTATGGCTAAAACTTCTTTTAATAAACTTAAAAATTTGATAAGTAACAAAAACATTACTACAAATATAAAACAAAAGTTAATAGAAACATGTGTATGGTCAGTATTGTTATATGGATGCGAAGGTTGGAACATTAACCAATGCGCAATGCGGTTATTAGAATCGTTTGAAACTTGGATTTGGCGTAGAATTTTTAAAATTAAATGGAATGATTACGTTAGTAATGAAAAAGTATGGGAAAGAATAGGTCAAAAGAAAATGCTGAAAACAAAAATATATAAAAGACAACTGGAATTTCTGGGACACATCATCAGAAAAAACGAGCTGGAAGCAATAGCACTGCTGGGAAAAGTGGAAGGACGCAGGGGGAGAGGGAGAAGAAGAAGAAGCTTCCTAGAAAACCTACCACTTAACTTAACAACAGCCGATATCGTACATTCGGCATACGACCGAAAATTATGGAAGAGCATATCCGTCAACGTCTGTAAACAGACATGACACATCATCATCATCATCATCATCATACAGTGTTGATTAAACAATCGTTTGTATTTTTTACATCATGTAAGTAAAGAAAGATAGTTACTCTAACACACAAAGTAAAAGGCTATCTTTCTTCTCACTTCCTCAGTGTACATAATAATAAACAAACACATACATATTTACAAAACATGTATACTTGATACATTAAAATACATGTATACATACTATACAATGTCTCTAACCTAATTTACACCCTCACGGATGTGACTGAAGATTGATCTTTAGAGAGAAGAAGAAGTTTTCCTTCTAATACTCATATTAGAGCAAAACTTTATTTTCCATTTTATCAAAAACTATAAAAGATAGAAGGAGCGGTCAAAAGTCTGATATCCAACACTGTCGTTGGGTATTTCAACAATTAACTTAGTCGATTGCGTATTGTCACTTGTTTATAGCAAAAAAAAAAAAGTTTATTTATACTTAGCAGTAGTAATGGAGTCACTTGCTACGGGTTAAACACTGTCACAATAAGAGGGTGTTACGACCTGGTGATTCTAATTTTTTTTTACTCCGACTGTACACGTATATCTTCATAGACGTATAAGTCATAAACAAAAAAGAAATTTAATTATGCACAATAAAGGTTATTACCATTTTTGGTCTAAGGTGTACGGTTATGGAGATATAGCCCAAAATGATTTTCCTTTCAATGGAGGCACTTCCCCCGCCTATTTCTGTAGGGATTTTGTGCATTTACATTCAGAACTTGATACTAAACTTATTTAAATAAAAAATAACTCCTTTAATATAGTGGAGAAAGAAATTCTCTGGAGTCTGAAGTACAATTTCAGATGAAAATATTTTCTTTTTCTTATAATTTTAAGAACGTGATTTTGTAGTCGGCGTGGTTTTTGAACTTTATTTAATTGATCTTATAAAAGATCAATGAGATCCATTCCGCATATATATTACTTTGGTTACGCTACTAAGCAATTACCCTCAAAAAGTGTAGTTCAAGGCATTAATCAATTTTTTTTTTATTTTCTCTCCCTTTTTCAGCATTTATATTAAGTAAGAACAAGCACTTACAAGGGCAAGGGTTACATTTGATTGCTCTAATTATTAATATTTATAACTATTCTCAACCTAACAATAAAAATTATTTTTAGCAAAAAAAAAGTAGTATTACTCATGAACTTTCAGGTCATTGATTGAAATATGATTAAAAAAAAACTTGCTAAAACAAAACAAAAAAATCACACACACAAAGTAAAGTAAAACATACACAAGGTTAAAACACTTTTTGTATGTAATAAAAAACATACACCAGCAATTTTCCATCAAATCTTTTGTTTGCTTCGCTGTTTTTGTTTATACGTATGGATGGATGATGGAGTTGTTTGTGGATCTGTTGCCAAATTTAAGAGATTCATACAATAAAGAAAAAGAATTTTTATAATTTAATACCGACAAAAACATCGTACGATAAACAACACAATAAAAACAGATGGTGATGATATTGAGATCATGTTTTCACAGTGGAAGACAAAAAAGAAATTTTTTAATAATCAAAATAATTACTGTATAATATGTTGTTGTTATTTAATTTTTTTTTTTTTGGTAATATTTTTGATTTTCATTATTTGGTTGAATTCAACAACGCAGTTGTATTATGGCTGGAATGTTTAGAAGATATGAAGAGAACAGAGTTGGATTTAAAACTTATTAGGTTGGTTCCAAAATTTTAATGTAATCTGTTTTCGTAGCTACATATTTCAATTAATATTTATTACACTGTGTCGTGGTACAGGCCTGACAGATGGTCAGTGGCGAATTTTGGAGGGGGGAATCGATGTGAAAAAGTATTTAAAAGGTCTGGAAGTGAATGAAATGAAATTTTTGAAATATTCATAAGAGTTCGACATATTCTTGAAAAATCACGTTGTTCAACAAAAACGTATTTCTTCGTAGCAAACGCATATTTATACGTTTCGAATTTCGCGATCTGGTCGGTCGTATCCGAATACATATGTAATATAGCAACATTGTTGAGCCGATCTTGCCACATTGTCGATCTCAAATATGTTCCGTTAATTTGAACAGGATGACCCTGATACTGTGATAAGCAACCGAACGAAGCGCACGAATTCTGGAATCAGCCCTATAGTCCATTCGTATTTTCAAAAAAATAAAACGAACTGAGCGACGAAGTTCTGACTCACCTACCATAGTCCCAAGACCTCTCGCCAACTGACTACCATCTTTCCAAGCACCTCAATAATTTTCTCATCGGTAAAACACCTTTGCCAATGAAGACCAGGCGAAAACGATCTTCGTTGGCTTCCTCGAATCCCTAGCATCCAATTTTCATGCCGACGGGATTAATCCACTTGCGTTACGTTGGCAAAAGTGCACTATTATGTATAGTTTAAAGTCGACTCATAAAAACGGAAAAGACTTTTGAAACAACCTAATAGATTAATTTATAATAATTAAATTCAAGTAAATTGAATTTCTGAAGGCAGTTATTTTAATGGTTCGATTTTCGAAATCGAAATTTTGAACATATATTTACCTTTCAAGGTCAGGACAAGGCATTTGCACCAATTTGAGTGTCTGTCTGTGTGTGTGTGTGTACGTTCCTGTTTACCTGATCGATATCTCGCGAAAAAATATCGACTTCGTTGAGATGAAGTCTTCGTTGAAAAGCCTATTATTCGTATGAACTTCAAGGGTCGCAGAATAATAGGTTAAATGATCCCATTGCGTATTTTTACTAAATAGTTCACATAAAAAAATGATTGCTCTTTTATGTTGCATGATTAGTATAAACACAAAAATTACTAGTAAAATCATTTGAAATCAAATATGGGAGATTATTTTAGCTATTACAATTTTACACATAAAATAGACATCATTTTACCCAAAATAAAGGGAATCATTTAACCCGTAAATGTACTACAATATTATTAAAAGTCAACAGAAACCATGAGTTTAACAACCAATACAACGCAAAAAAGAAATTTTACTTTGAAATTTGTCTTACGATAGGTGAGAATCAGTAAAATTATTTTTTTTTCTACGGAACATCAAATAGCTTCAACATCGCCATAAGTCTTTGTTCAACGATTAATTTGATCACGTGGAAGCCATTTATTGATAAATATAAGAATTGTCTGTTACAATTTTAAAATATTTCTGAATCCAACTCTGCCGATTGAAGTATACATTTCAATTTTGGAATCTTATGGTCTAATTACATATTTATCATAACTAAAATATTTTAATTACATTTTTTTTCTTCAAAAAAAAAAAAAAAAAAAAAAGATTACCTACTAGAATTACATTTTTATCAGCAATTGGTGGTATAAACATTTGATTTATAATTGTTTTATTTTATTCATAAATGATACCAAACTTTGTTTAAAAATATAAAAATTATCGTGAAAAGTTTACTTCGTCGTATAATTTTTAGTACATATTATGAAAATTTTTAAGCGGCCATAAAATTTATGACTCATCACTCTATGACAGTATTCTTCGAAAAGTTGTAAAAACGTTTTCAAGGATAACTGTTACGGAATTTTGTTTACTGACGCATTAAAGCCCTGTTTTGAAATTAAATAAAACATATTTTAAAAAATTAAATGGAAAAGTAATTTTTCAAATAATTTGATTTGTTGAACTGTTTTCAACAAATGTTTTCAATTTAGTGTGATCGTGAAAAAATATTTTCTACGGAAATTTTGTACACCTCTTCTTTTGAATTCCCTAGGAGATATCACAAATTTCGTATTTTTAGTTTTAAATAGAAATATTCAGTCTATGCACTACTCAGTCAGTTTTTGAAAAAAGTTTCGATCAAAAATTGTTTTTATATAAAAATGAATACCACTATTGTCCTTTTCTTTTTTTTTTAAATTCTGCTGGATAAGTACTGTTCCACTACACTGTTTATCGTGCGATAAATAGAAAATATCCCACTGCTTTCGTTAAATTATAAACACTCAACAGTTAGTTATTCGTCGAAGCAAAGAGAAATTACTAACTCCGCATTCGAGAAAAATAAGTACGCTCATTTCGTTCAGATTGGCTAACTACGCTTTCGTATACTAAAAAAACTTTACTTTTTTCAGAATGCATTCAAATATTTTTCGGCATACAAGTCAAAGTTTAGCTCATGCTCACCAATTTTGTTTTCAATGGTGTTCTACCAAATTTATTGATAACAAAATATTTAATAACTCAGAGGAATGAGACAAAAAAAATGCCGATCATGTGCTTTTAAGGGTCTAATGTCGCGAAAATAGGTTTTTTCAAATATCTCGTAAACTATGCAGTTGGTGGCAGTTTTGGCTATTATAAAATACTTTTAAAAAGATAAAATATTAAAACGAATTTTTTAATAAAAATAAAAATATTTTATACTTAAATTAAAAGTAAATATTTTTCGTGTAGTAGAGTAATCGACTTCCTGTAACTTCTCTCAGTTAAATATATAAATATTTCGAAAATTATTGCTTCCTCGGGAATTTTTTAAAGCACATTTTTTATGCAAAATTAACTCACGAACAAATTTTAAGTTAAGACTGCCATAAACTTAATAGTTTACGAGATGTCTGATCGTCTGTCCTACACGAGCGTCCCAACATTATGGGCTAATATTTGCTGAGTGTGAAAAGGTTACCAAGGAAGCCCCCTATATGTTGACCTAGCGAGCTTGAATTACTCCCCAAATTTCCTTTTGTGTTGAGCTATTATTACATCTAAGTAGAGAGCCGTTAAGTGGTTCAGTCGAGTTTGGTTTTATTTTGAATCTTCTATTGTTAAAAGCTAGTTAGCGAAATTAAAATATAAAAAAAGTTATGCATTCTTGACCCTAACTTGAAATATTTACATGAATTATTTATTTTAAAAGGAACACCAAAACAATTGCTCTATTCATAATATTCCAAAAAAAAAAAAGGTTAAAAGGGGGAATAAATTATTTCATCATTTCATGTAATATTTTTGTCAAGGTAAAAACATTTCTATACGCTCCACTGTGCTCATACAAATTTTAAATAATCTTAATGATAATGGCATTTCGATTTCAGATCAGTAATTTTCTGTTTCAGTAGATTATTTTTTTATACAGGGTGTTCTGTTATTGACTGCAGATCGTCGGCCTACAGAATAAGCTCATAAAGACAAAGGAAAAAGTCATTTACCAATTTTGGATTTGAGCCCTAGTTTGGGCGCTACAGGTATGGCAAAAATTGATAAATTTGTTCATTCACTGACTATGATTCGATAACCAGCAGCCAATGATAATCAGTAGATATTAGTATCTATCATTCAATAATATTAAACTAAAGAAGGGATATAAACTGATTTCAATTGGATTTTATTATTTTAAAAAAACATTTTAAAGATGTATTTGATTGGTTTGGTCGAATCCTACTTTTTTAATTTTTATTATATTTTTCCAAGAAAACATTAGATTCTTAGAAAAAAAACATTAAAGTCATAAAAGGCGTGGTTTTAATTTAACGTAAACAAACAAAAACACGCCTATGCTGACGAATTTGTTTTTTTACCAATTGCATTTTAAGTTTTAATAATTTTTATTGTTTACTTAAGAATCTAATGTTTTCTTGGAAAAATATAATAAAAAAAAAAGTAGGATTCGACCAAACCAATCAAATACATCTTTAAAATGTTTTTTTAAAATAATAAAATCCAATTGAAATCAGTTTATATCCCTTCTTTAGTTTAATATTATTAAATGATAGATACTAATATCTACTGATTATCATTGGCTGCTGGTTATCGAATCATAGTCAGTGAATGAACAAATTTATCAATTTTTGCCATACTTGTAGCGCCCAAACTAGGGCTCAAATCCAAAATTGGTAAATGACTTTTTCCTTTGTCTTTATGAGCTTATTCTGTAGGCCGACGATCTGCAATCAATAACAGAACACCCTGTATAATTTATTTAAAGTAAAATTTATATGCTAAAACTGTACTATGGTAAATATTTTACTTCACCTAACCCAATAATTTCCAATTTTATGTTATGTGGTACACTAGCCGCTACCCGCTTGCTTCGCTGGCCAGACTTTTCTTTAAAAACAAGTGAAAACAAACAATTGACTGTGTTAATTGTTGAAATAACCTGCATAGAATGTGTTGAATATCAGTGCTTGCATTTTTTTTAATAAATTAGACGAGTTTAAAAAACCAACACAATTACCACTCGTTGAAGCTACCTGCAAATTTTCAAATTCTTATCTTTTAAAGTTTTAGAGAAAATTGACACTAACATTCTGTCTTAATTTGCGTGCTCACGGGTAAACAGTGACGTTTACGAACAAATGTTTCAAACGAAAGTTTGTACATAGTGTAGCTTCCTCAGTGGACATAGTAATAAACAAACACGTACATATATACAAAACATGTATACTTGATGCAATACAATACCCATACGATATTTGTGCAAACCTAATTTGCGCCTTCAAGGGAAAACAGTGTAGTGATGTTTATGAAATAATGTTTCAAACAAAAGTTGTATAAGGAACATTTTTTACATTTAAACTTTTGTTGTATCTATAACGGTTTACAAGATGGGTCCTACGGATCCAAGACCTCACTTTTAAGTCCTGAGCACGCTACAAACATTAAAGCTTGATATCCATTTTAGTTTTTGAGTTTATCGTGTTTACCAAAATTTTGTTCGTAGCATCAATATTTTTAAGTGCACGAATCAAAATTACACAATAAACAAAGTTTATTCTTCATCTCGTTGATCCTCTCATAACTTCGCTGCCCGCTAATTCTTCTTCCAGATCTTTACTCACCTCGTTGATCTCATTGCATTCACTTCTAAGTAGGCCCTCGACTAAGCTTTAACCTTCAACTATAAAACTCGCTAGTTGCAAAATATTATATGCGTATTTAGCTTTTTACTCGTTATTATAATATACGCCGTGTCGGTAGGATCTGGTGCGATCCTTGAGGTCCACAAAAATAACTTCTCAGCATAATAAATAGATATAAAAAATTAAAAATAAAATTATTTTCAGATCATGTTGCCGTTAGTTAATACGCTTCGATCGACACGAATTGTTCGATTTCATGAGGCTTCATTGCAGATGAATTAAAAATAATATTGGACACGTTTTGTTGTCATTCTTTTTGAAAACTCTGTATATTGTTTTGTAATTTGAACCTACTAAACGTAAGAATGATTTAAAATTTTTACTTTTCGGTATGAAATAAATAAACTTTCTGTAAGAATGTTAAAATTATTAAACGTAAAAAAATAAAAAACAAGTATTTTTATTTCAATTATATTTTTACAATTTTTTAATACATTTTTATTTTATTTTGGTTGGTTTTATAACTTGTATGGAAGTGGTAACCTTGTTCATATTTTTAACACACTATTTGGTGAATTAGAGTGGCGTAATATATAAAGTAGATATACCTTTGTACAATTTGTTTCCCACAGTTATAGTTTTCTCATGTGATACAAAATTAAGGGTGTATATTGGGACAATTTCAAAAATTCTGATTTCAATAAAAATTAAATTCCTACAAATGACTAAATCTCAAAAAATTGTAATTGGTACAAAAAAAGTTTGATTCGGATATTGCTTTGTTTTGAATTACAATTACAATTCCTTTGACTCAGCATGTATAGTTACGATGTCCATCAGCTTTGTCATTGATAAATACAAAATATTGTTGAGTGGATTAATTAATTATGCTTAACTTTTTTTCTAAGAAAATTCTTGGAAGTGAATCGTTCTCTTTTGCGCGGCTCGTGAAACGAAGTTTTTGATCAATCGGGGAAGGGAATTCCTTTTTTTTTATTTGGTAGATAAATAAAAATAAAAAAATCGTTGTGTCCGACACTGAATTAAAAGGAATGAAATTGAGCGGAAAAATTTGTAAATAAAACAGTTTTTATTAAGAGCATAATTAACAGACCAACTCTTACAAGTCTATTCATGAATAACAAAGTATGTCTCTACGAATGTATCTCCCAAATTAGGTCTCAGATCCAAATTTGGAAAAGAGTTTTTTTATTGCTCTTGATGAGCTTGTTTTGGGAGGCTAGGTTTCTGCAGTCAATAACAGAACACGTTGTATACTTTGTATTGCATTTAGATGTAATAACGCCACTGGTTTCTTTTATATTAAAGGTGTATATAAATACTTGTTGTATACCTAAAAATAATAGCCATTTATATAATTAACTTGCAAACTCATTTATTTTAAATCAAAACAACTAAATGCGTGGCCTTCATCTCATTGTATTATTTAAAATTTGTTTATTTTAAATTTCACGTATCTAATACTTCAATAATAATAATATAATACTTAACTAAATACGGGAATTTATTAATATTTTAACAATATCATATATACGCAATGTTCTCTCTGCATAGCAAACCTTAAAATGGACCTCTTTCTACTAGGAAACATCTATTACGTAATCTTGTGTGTGAGCACATGGTTAATTCGTCGAATTAATTTTATCTAATATTTAATTAATTCATAAATAAAATTGATTGTATATTTTAAAATGTTTTTTGTACCTCTTACTTTGTATATCCTGATTCTTTTTGAAAATTTAGGTTATACATTTTTGTACTAGGTTGGCAGCTGAAATTTTTTGGTTTCAGTTTTTAACAAGCTGGATTATTGATGATTCTGATAGTAAAACTAGTATTTATTAGCTCAGACCCTCAATTTGTAGGGCAATTTTTTTGACGTTCACACTTCATGACCATGGAGGATGGGTTCCTAACGTTATCAAAACAAAAAAAATCCAAAAAATTTGCACAAAAATTTGTCCCGAAACGATCCTTTGTGGGGGTTTTTTTAAAAAATTTAAAAAAAAAAGCATTTTTTTTAGAAAACTATTGATTTTCGCTGATAACATTATGTTCTTAGCCCGATCTTTAGTTCTAAGCAATCGAAGCAATCTTTATAGTTATAAACATTTTTGAAGTTTTTTCTCGGAAACGGCGGGAGAGAGGTCGATAATATTTGTATGAAAAGGTAGTACCTTTAATGTACTATTTATGATATTTTTTTAAAGTATTAATAGTAGAAACGGATCTATACCTGAATGTTTTCGATTAGCGACCAAAATAAACCTCCTCAGGTCAAATAGTATAGCTAAATATTGACAAAATATCAACAAGTCAAATTTTTTTATTATATTGTCTGGCAGTAATTGCAGAAGAAATATTTTGGCAAGTTTTCAAAAATTAATTACCTTTATTAGAATTATTTTCAACTTTTCCCATTGAAAATTACCAGCGAAAATCTATAGTTTTATCAAAAAGACGACTTTTTTAAAAGTTTTTCAAAAAATTCGCCAAAAAAGATCGTTTTGGGGCAAATTGATCATACTATTAAAAAATTTAACATTTTGTCCGAGATAAGACTTTCTCTGGTCTAAATTTGTCTTAAAAAGAACATTGTTTTTAAAATCATTGTGTTCCTTATAATTTTTACTCAAGAATCTTCAATAAATCAGTTTGTTCAAAAATTAATCCATAAAGAATGTTATGTAGTTTCCACTACCGATCTATATTCTAAGTAATAAATTATAATTCTGAATTGTAGATTTAATATTCTAAAAATTGTCTGTCGTCGCGGTAAACCATTGAAATAAAACCACAACAAATTCTTATATTATGTGGAAAATTTTGAGTAATTTTTGTCATTTAAAAAAGTGGGAATATGAAAATGATTCATGATGTAGAACTTATGAAGGACAGGGTGTTTCATTTATTTCATGGTTCAAGAAACAACAAGAAATGATCAATTTAAGTGTGATGAATCATTCATTATACATGTCAAAATAATGAAGGGCCACAGCATATTTTGAACTTGCAGAGTGTTTTAGAAATTTAAGTACAGATTTGTATCTAGTTTGCTAAGGGCAATTTGCTTATGTTTTAATTTTTGCAAGAAAATTAATAAAACTGATAGAGCGAAACAATTTGCATATCGATTTCCAAATAAGAAAATTTTGTGTTGCGAATTTTGTTTCAAAATTTATGACGACACATAATATAATAACATTAATAACTGTTATTGGCTGCACCCAGCGGAAGTAAACGCGCACGTTATATAGGTTATATTCTCAATGGAGAACATAACCTATATAGTGTATATGTTTGTAATAACAACAACAAAGCTATTTGAACCAATTGGCTATTTGAGCGCTAATAGGCTAATTGTTAAACTCATCTGTTTTAAGGTAGTACGAGCCGCAAGGCAACTTTAGATATAGGGTTGAAATTATTTTTACCTTCTTTTTAACTTTCATGATGAATTTTGTTCAAACTTCATGAATGTAGACGAAAAATAAGAATACAATTTTTTAATATCTGTCTTGGTTTTTCGAAATATCGAAAGCTAAATAATTAAACAAAATTTTTTAATTTTCGACTTTTCAAAAATGATTCAGATATCTAAGAATTCTATTCTTAGTTTTCGTCTTATATTGTCAAGTTATAACATAATTCACCATCAAAATAGAAAAAATATATTTTTTTATAATTTGTGTCGCCACTACCGTACTCATTCATCCTTAATTAGTCGGGCACAACGAGTTATTTTTGTGTTCAATATTAAGGTTTTAACTTTAATTTAAGTAGTTTTTTTATTTTATTTCCACCGACTAGTTTTGGAGAAATCTATGAAAATCCATCCATCTACTATTTTACAATAAAACCAATGTTAAATATGCCCCCTTTTGAAGTCATTTCTTTATTTAAATAATCGGGCAACCAACCCCTCCCCGGCCCAAAAATTTGCAGAACTAATTTAGACTTTTAGTGCTCGTACATGCTTAAGTCTTTCAAATCTGTTTTTATCAAAAATAAATGGCAGAATAATTTATTAGTCTATATGTTACAGAAAAAATTGATTGTTAGTAAGATTTGACTCTTCTCAGGCCGAAAGTTTTTAAAAAACATCAGTAAGAGTTGATTCAAAATAAGTAAACACACTTTTCCTAGGAAGAGTTAACTATGCCTGCTATGGATTAGTAAAAGTTGATTCTCTGGGAAGTTTGACAAAGGCATATTTGTGTTGTGATTGTGCGGACTATTTTTTTCCGAAAATGCAGTTTGTCAAGCAATAATTATGAATGCTGTTCGTTATCGTGAAATGATAAGTAACTTCTTTGTACCAAAATTGCAAAATACGGATCTCAACATGTGATTTCAACAGAATGGTGGCACACGCCAGAGAAACTATTGAATTACTGCACGAGTAATTTGTCTTATTGTGTTATTTCTCGTTATAGAGGTCAGCCATTGGCCGTCTTTTTTCTTAGGGGTTTTTTACAAGTTTATATGAACAAACCCACAACGATTGAAGCCTGAAAAGACGAAATTCAAAGTTGTATCACTGACTAGACCATGAAAATTTCATGAAAAGAGCACGCCCGTGCCAGCAAAACCGAAGCGATCATTTATCCATTGTCTTATTTCGTTCTTAACCTCATAATGTTTACTTCATTAATCAATAAATTTTTCAAACTTATGCCACAAATATATATCTTTTATTTTATAATTGAAAACCAGCGTGTTTATTGAAACACCCATTAGAAACGTTTTTAGAAAAATAGCTAATCCTTAAATAACAATTATCTTATTTAAGTGAATTTTAATATAGGTTATTCGCTATCATATCTTCCCTTAAAACATTTAATTCGAAGATTTGAGTGGCCTATAAAGTATAGACACTTCCAGTACATTTTTCGATGTACCAAAAACACGTCGATATTTCATTGACTACATATTGTTTTGTCTAATCTATATTTCATTGACTAGATATTGTTTTTATTGATTTATGGAATATTATTTAATACATTAAAAGTTATTAAAAAAAGAACAAATTGTATACTTAGTATAAACTGCGGCCACATATTGGAGAATATGCTAATCTGCATATTAAACACTTTTTCATTTTTCAGAAAAAATAATACAAAACTGTACATAACCTCTTTGTACAAAACAAATATAATAGCAGATACAAAATCTCTATGCATTATATGATTATGACATATGACTATGGCAGGGACACAGGAGAACTGACTGGCAGTTTTCTCTCTCATTCATCATATCGCATCCACTTACAGGCTAGCAAGATCCCTCACGTTCTCTATGTATATAGACTCTTCGGATTCAAAACCATTCATAAAAGATGTTTATATTACCTTTAACATTAAATTTTTAATTAAATGAACGATTAAAAAGCGGTTTCGATAGCTTAGATGGCATTTTTGGAACTTTAACTAACTTTTAAGACCAAAAAACGGGGAAATCAATTTTATGGAAGTGTCTGTTGTTAATTTTTTTATCATAACTTATTTAACTTCCTATATACTATTTTTTAAATTCTAATACTGCCTGATATTTAAAAACACATATACCGCTTATTCTCTTGGGTATTTCCCATTTGATAAGCTGCAAAGTTACTCATTTTTTTATATCAATCATATCTGATAACAATATTCAAATCATGTGCATTTGAGTAATAAGCCCCGCAACAGTCAACAGTGGGCAACCACATGACACAGAGGTTCATACAACTCAACACAATAACATTTATTCATAGACTCATACAATCACAATCACATGAAACATAATAAATAAGATTAGCTTTCATCATCGTATCGCCATCATTAACAAAACGCCTACAATCAAATGTTTATAATAAATATACATGTTTCTTAATCAAAATATCAAAATAGTCTGGAAGCGAAGCGATATTAATCTAGGTGTAAGCAATAAAAAAAAGTTCCTACGCTAGTTTTTATACTAGGAGATGTTGGTATAATCCGGTTTCATTTTAAGAAGGAAGAGTAAAACGGAGTTGAAAACTCGTATGTGTTTTTGAATGTATAACCCGTCAACACTCGCGTTATAAGCATTTTGCTCAGGCTTGATTAAAACCATAAATAACCTTTTATTTTTCAAATGGTATATGTAGTTGAAACTTTTTCTATTTTCATATAATTTTAAATAATTTCGAATTATGAATTTTTCAACCTATTTACAGTTTTTATACCATGTATATATGAAATATACATAGTATATTAAGTTTAGTCCCAAGTTTGTAACGCTTAAAACTAATGATGCTAGGAAAAAAAATTTTTCATGGGTGTTCATAAAATCACCTAATTAGTATACATGTACATGTACATTTCCGGTTGCCCGTCCGCCCGTCTGTGGACACGATAACTCAAAAACGAAAAAATATATCGAGCTGAAATTTTTACAGCGTACTCAGGACGTAAAAAGTGAGGTCAAGTTCGTAAATGAGCATCATAGGTCAATTGGGTCTTGGGTCCGTAAGACCCATCTTGTAAACCGTTAGAGATAGAACAAAAGTTTAAATGTAAAAAATGTTCCTTATCAAAAATTAAACAACTTTTGTTTGAAACATTTTTTCGTAAACATCACTGTTTACCCAATTAGGCGGAAATTTTATAATATGTACTATACTTGATTATCAGTTATGTGTGCGTCCCATGTTTGTATGTGTAATGTGATAAAGTGATGGTATTTCAACAATTAACTCAGTCAATTGTTTGTTTTCACTTGTTTTTAAATATGTTTTTTCAAGTCCTTAAGAAATTTTGAGAATTTCTCTCATTACGAGAGTAAAGGTATAAGCAAAAAAATATTAACTTCAAAAATTTTCGGGCCTGCCATACTCAGTAAATTTGAAAAACTTCGTGAAATTACTTAAAATAATTTAATTTTTTTGATTATTTCTCTGTTCTAATATTTTCACTCTCAATCATTTAATAATAATCACGTAATCAAACGACTTTTAATTAGCTAGTGCATTAAAAAATAAATTTAACGGGTTAAGACTGTCTTATGGTTTCCAATAAAAAAAGGGATAATCCCGATGTTGAATTGGCCATATTACCCATAAAAATGAAAAAGAATTATTAAAAAACGAAGAAGTTTTAAGCAATCAGCGATTGCATTCAAGGTACATTCAAAGGTTGCCTATCTCTTTTTAGCCAAACGAAGTTTTATATGTAATCTCTGTAGCCATACCCAAGTATGACGTCACTAGGGGGTATCTTCCTCTTTGTTTAATTTTTTTTCACGTTCATATTTTGCATACTAGTAAAAATTTTTCTATTCGGGAAGTATGAATTCTCCGTCTGAAGTAATATCAAAAATTTTGTCCGATTCCCTATTGTGAAATCAGTAGTTCCGCGAAAATGCGAATTTTCATAAAACGCTAATTGAATTCGTGTGTCCATCATTTGCCCATCCAAAAAATTCGTTTTTCTGCCTTCAAATTGTGACAAAATTAAAAACTATAACATCAGCATCCCCAGATGCAAATTTTCACAAAATGTAAATGCGATTTGCTAGGCAACCGTTTTTTCGCCGAAATTTTTGATTTGAGTTCATACCAATGTTGAAAAAATATTTACAGAATTATTTAGACTATTTTCTCCTTTTCTTAAATGCTTCAAATTGCGTTTTTTTTTTTTTTTAAACAGCAAAAATGTTTTCGGCCCGACCCCTTTTTTGGAATCCTTAAAATTATTCTAAATTATAAAAAACAAAAAATAGTTTTAGATTATAGGTACTTTAGAAGTTAGTAACCTTTTCATTGAATCCCTTCTAAGAGCTGAGATTTTATAATTGAAGAATACAAGAACTTCCATTGCAAAACATGCAAACAATTGATTGATATTGAAGCAATTTTTGTTTATTAATGTGAAAAAAAGATTGCTTAAAAATCCTCACGAATGTGAATATAACAAACACACAATTGTAGTTATTTTAATTAATAGAGTTGTTTTAAATTCGATTGAGGTGAACAACACCAAAATAAAAAAATTAAAAATGGACACCACAAAAAAAAAAATTGGAAAACAAATGTTTGGAATTTTGGAGAGGTATTAAAAAGAAATGGTTTTTTTAAAAAAACATGAGAAAATAATTTCCATAATTGGTCTGTTTCTTAAAAACATGTCATATACAAAGGAGGTAAATACTGAAAAAAGCGGTTGAATTCAAAGACGGAGAATTTTTGACTTGAAGTTTGATTTTGTCTTTCAAAGTCAATTAAAAGTAAACTCCTAATAAATATTCCTAACTGAAAAGAGTTAGAAGGCCACTTTAAATTAAAAAAAATTTTGTTTGAAATAATTTTGCTAGCTCGGTGAGATTTATTTCAAAATACGTTTCACTTACTAAAAGGGAGTACACGTGAGAAAATAATATTTCTAACGCTTTTACTTTTTTGGAAAAAACGCTGTTTTTTTCTTATTTCCTCTGAGTTTTCCTCCTTTCTCATTATCCAAAATTTAAGGAAAAGCATTCATAAATACATAGGAAGCTCGGCTTTTGCATTTAAACAAAATGCAAATGCCATTCGTTAAGCAACGGTTTGTCCACCCAAAAATTTTGTTTATCTAACATTCAATTTTAAATTTTGAAGAAATTAAAATTTGACATCCAATGGGATGGAATTAGGGTAGTTTTCCATTTCTGTCAGGAAGTTAATTGTATAGTTCGCATTAACGTAGTTCCAGCATGGTATTTGCAGTTTCTATGTTAAAGCAATGGTACAATTTTTTTTTCGACAGAATTTAACGAAAAATTAAATTTAAGAATTTAATAATGCTTACTATTAATTCCCAAAGTTTCAGAAATTTTGACCGTTTAAAATGGGAAATAATTATGCCAACGTCCCAATTTCGATCAATTTACGTCAAAATTAATATCTCGAAAGTGAAAATTAATTTCTAAATTTTTTTTTTAGAATTTTATTGTATAAACATTTTTTTCTACTTTTTCTTCAATATATAATAATATCATAAAAAATAGTTGGAGAGACCGGACATTTTACATGCTTTAAATGGGACATGACTCTCAAAATCGCGAACTTCGTCTTTAAATATCTCGCGATCTAAACGGTCAAAAATTATGAAATTTTAGGAATTCATAAATAAAGCTATTATAAACCCGAGAAAAAAAATTCGGCCAAATCTGTCGAAAAGTGATTTCATGCTGGTACTACCTTAAGAGCTTATTTGACGAGTTCATACCAATTTTGAAAACATATTTACAGTATTGACACCATTTTCTCCTTTTTTGAAATGCTTCAATTTACGAAAAACTGTTCACAACAAATAATGAGAACTTTTTTATAACGTTCTAATAAAAAATAATCGTCTTTTTCCCATCAGTTTCGAGCCCAAACAATCTTTTTTGAAATTTTTTTCTGATTTTAATTGATCTCGCTAAGTCAATAAATTCTAAACAGGACTGAAAAGTATATTAGTTCGGAATAGAATGAAGGCCAATTTTTGAGAATTTACTAAATAGAAAGAATATTTTCATTAGAATAAATCTGTATATCTGTAATCAGAATGACAGACAAAGAGTAATTTTCTACGTTTTTAAAGTTTAACAGTTTTGTAAGTATCTACAAATCAAATAGGTCTAGGAATTGGCGAATTGGATTCAGGGTCCAGAATGTAGAAAATTTTGTTAAATTTGTGATATGTTATCCATTTCGTTTCCTATTAAATTATCCTCATTTTAATAAACCAGCCCCGATCGAGGCATTTATATATATCGCTATGTTCTGGTATTGTATTTTCAAAGCATTTAAAACTGCGTAAATTGAATTAAATTGAAATTGAACCAACTCTACGCAAAGTACCAAAAATTAACTGCCAATAATAATTTAATATTCAACAATTCAAGGTTGTTTACTTTTTTCAAAATCTTTCGTTTCATTTTTATTACATACACTTATTTATATGACCGGCAATGATGAAACACTCACATTAAATTATTATGAATAATTTATTACTTTGCCATACTTGTTAGTTATTAGACCTCTAGTGGTCATATTTAATATTATACGTGTCTAGTCACAAGTTAGCTATTATTAATACCTATTACGGTATCATACGTCAAATTTTATTGAAAAAATTTCCATGGGGATTCAAACATGTTACGATTGGTATTTCCACCTTACCGAACTAATCAAAATTTCTTTTATCATATTTTGTTGATCAAACTTCCTCGAACTAACGCATTACTAATTAATTTTGGTTGAGAATTACAAAATAAGGAAAAGAGGATTGACATGGGAGACTCGAAAGGTACAGCTCTTCTCTCGAAAGGTACAGCTCTAATAAGTTGATTTGGACGCAAACTAACCATGGAAACCCAAGTCTACGAAGTTGACACTTACATAAAATCTAGTGGTCATCATGCCTGATCACAATTGCCAAATGTATCGATAATAAAAATAATGATCGGAGAAACAGTTGACTAAAAATAAAAATAAAAAAGATTACTCAAAATTTGATTGTACGAGAAGCAAACTGGCAACATAAGGATGGTAAAATGAGGAAGAGATGAATTTACGTTTTGTATCTGAGATCGGTTGCTTTAACCAACGATGAATTCGCGCTAGTAAAGTAATCGAATTTCTGTCTGGCAAATTAAAATGACATTATTTAACTATAAAACTAAATCATGTTAAAATTACAGCCAGACTAAAATGATTCAAATAGTTTTTTTTTTTTTTAATTATTAGACTTACATCTGGCACGGTATTAGTTAGCAATGATAAAACTGTCTGGCAATATAATTTATATAAAAGGGTATGCAAAATAATTTCATAAAAATTGTATAAAAATTATTTTAGTTAATAATTTCCACAACTTTTTTTCGGTAATTCAACCGCTATCAGACACATTTCATTCCTACCTAATTTCAAAAACAAAATAAATATTCAGTCATATTGAAAATTTTTTCGTTACGTTGCTACCTCTGACACTATGTATTGTCTGTACTGCAACACCTTTTAGTTGCCTTTAATATCAAATCTTTTTGGTTTTTCACTTTGGGGGTGTATAGTTTTACTTTCAATAGAATATTTCTAATCTTATTTTGATTTACCTATACAATAAGAGTGGAAGGTTTAAGCACATGCGCTTCGGGAGGGAGGTGTAAGAGGGTGTTTTGAAGTGAATTCGTATAGAAAAAGAAATTCAATTCTACCGTTCTACTCTTTTCCACATTAATCCAATACGAAAAAATTCATGTCTCACCATTAATTAAACAAACAGTAAATTCGCTCTATTCGCCAATAAAAACACATTTCCGCTGTTTCCAGAAGTTTTTTTCTGTTCTTTTTGTCACAGTTCACGATTCGCATGTATACAATAAAACAGGCCACACATAACCCTTTAGCACCCAAATCTTTTTTCTTTAAGAAATGTTTTTGTTTGCCAGTACTGACCTGAATTTATTAAAAGCTACCTTTGCGAAGGTCACAATCCTCTTGATCTTATGTGCACATCTACCGTCTTCAACCATGAAAGCTCCAAGGTACGAAAATTGGTTAATTGTTCCACCATGGTCTTATGAATTCTTAAGCCGGCGATATATGAATTTTTTCATACTGGGTTGAGGTAAAAATGAAAATTTTGATGAGAAGGACCTTTCTATTAATATTAATATCTCATATTTGGAGATAATTTTCTAGAGGTGCAAAGCAATCATTTTTTCGATATCGAAAGTAAAAGAAAATAGTTGATTGTTTTGACAAATCCACGTGAAGATACAGAATCATCCCCCTGAATATAATTTTGGCGTCGTCCATGGCTGAGCAACTACCTAAATGATACATACTTATGTTGAATTTTTTTTAATATACAGGGTGTTCTGTTATTGACTGCAGATCGTCGGCCTACAGAATAAATTCATAAAGACGAAAGAAAAAGTCATTTACCAATTTTGGATTTGAGCCCTAGTTTGGGCGCTACAGGTATGGCAAAAATTGATAAATTTGTTCATCCACTGACTATGATTCGATAACCAGCAGCCAATGATAATCAGTAGATATTAGTATATTTCATTCAAGAATATTAAACTAAAGAAAGGATATGAACTGATTTCAATTGGATTGTATCATTTTGAAAAAAACTTTTAAAAAAAGTATTTGATTGGTTTGGTCAAATCCTATTTTTTTTATTTTTATTATGTTTTTCCAAGAAAACATTAGATTCTTAGTAAAAAAACAAATTAAGTCATAAAAGGCGTTTTTAATTTAACGTTAGTCCAATAACTAACCGAGTAAAATTAATATAAATCTGTTGTTCCCTCCTTACGAAAGGAAAGTAAACAGCATTTTTTCAATTTATAAAATTGTTAAATTCTAGCTTGTGACTAGATAAGAAATGATTAACATAATAACATTAACTTCAAAAACATAACAAGTTGTGATGGATATTGTCTTGGAGAGAGATCAACGACTTTCTGATTCAGTAAAATTATTATATAATTGAATATTGGGAAAATCATTAATTAGGTCCAGCAGTCAACATGGCAGTGAAAAGAAGGTTTGAAACATTAAAAAAGACAGCATTAGTCTATGGAAACCAATAAAAGAGTGGATTAATTTTGATTACACAGTTCATTCATACATTTGAACTGTATTGCTATAAATTACTATGGTTATTTAATATCCATCTATTTATTCAACAAATCCTGAATCCCAGTTTATGCTTGTCAGCGTAGTTCTGTTTTAAGGCGCCGGTCGTATTTTACCACGTTTTTATTAACTAGCTTTTGTGTATGTCTATTCGTGTCCATTTTTGTGTTTGATCCATAATTTATCTTGAACTAGATTGAAAAGTACTGAATGACAATAAATCTTAATAAATTTCTATTTTGAATAAATCTTGGAGTTTTTTTGCGTAACCGTTTTCGAGATTATTAAGTAAGTAGTAGTAAAAAAAATCTTGGGATTTGTTGTAACATGTTACAAATTGCTGCCACATTGACGTATGTGTTATTATCAAGAATACGAGTGTATAAAAGAAAGTCAGAGCGGGCAACACAAAACCAGGAGAACGAAGAAAAAAGTGGTTTTAGAAAAAAACTGTAGTATTCGAAAGACGATTAAGAATTTCGGTGCATGCCACGTATCTCTTTTAATATACATTGAGAAAAACAAGAATAATGAAAATCCAAAAGTGTGTCATGTAAAACCTAGAGACCTTTTTACAGCTGCAGAATAAACAGTTTACAGCAGAAGAAGAATATGAAATGTTTTCATATATCCTTAAGTGAGCCGAAACTAGCTTACCAATGTGGTGTACAACTTGGGGCTAAAAATATTCGCTCTTCTTGGCGTCAAAATACTACTTCGTCCTGACTGGTTCCAAACTTTCATGTGAAGAAGTTCTCACCTGGTCTTGAGGACTCCAGAAGCGACGTATTTTAATTAGACTGTTAAGACTTCCTTTGAAACAAATAATTAAAGAAACTGTAAATATAGTTATTTTTGTTGATTATTATGAATAATAAATAGAAAGTAATAAATGATTGAAGGTGTCATATTCTCGCTTTATATTACTGTAACTGCTTTCCCCTATAGATGTTACAACAAACCTCAAGCACGGCGTAAGTTTTACACTGCGCTTTTTTAAATTAAAATTTCATTCTGAACGAGTTCCCCGTATTCTTGATATTATTTCAGTTTGACTATACAGGGTTAATCTATATAACTAGTACATGGAGGCGGAGTTTACATACATAAGGGCTTACCCTTATACAAAAATTTTTAAATAGTAGGATATTTTTGAATCATTCAATTGACCATTTAGATAAATTTTAACCTTTATTGATTCGTTTTAACATGAAATATTTATTGCTTTATTGCTTTACAATGAGACAGATAATATATTTGAAAAATATAGTTTTATGTTCCTGGGGCCAGGCATATGAAAAATGAAATTACATCAAACAGGTAGTGTTGTAAATGTGTTTTTTTGTTGGGCGTAAGCAAATGTTATTTTCTTTTAATCGCTTTTCATTAAATATTAATTTTTGAGGAAAAAGAACATTTTTCCGGGAAAAATATTTTACTTGTTGGAATTCTTCAAATACAAAAAAGTTATTATTACAGACAATTTAGTCCTTCACGGTTGAATTTTTTTGTATCGTTTAATAAAAATATATAAATTAAAATAGTAAGTTGACAAATTTTTTTGTGACTATTAGACGTCGGATATCTAAGAGCTTGTATATCAATATATTTTCTTAATCATTTCCGATATAAATGCAAGCGTGTAACATGCCTGATTGCCTGTTTGGATAAAAGTAGTTATCTTTTTTAAAACGTATACATATATGTATATTTATAAGCCATGGCTCCAGGATTAATTGTTATTATTTTTTATTATTTACAAAAATCTCCTACTATTGGATATTTGTATATCCAATGAAAATATTAAATTAAATTAAGGCGGTCAACTTAAAATACTCAATGTACTCTATATGTTGGCTGACCCTGTATAGAAGAGTAGTTAAAGTATCAATCAATGTTTGGTTCATGGTAATTTAACCAATAAACCTCAAGATATATTAATTTTGGAAGTATTTTTGTTTGTTTTTGGTACAAAGTTTATATTGGATATTCTGTACTCAATAGAATACAAAAAAAAAAATTATTGAAGGTTAAAAGATGCCAATTTAGAAACCATTTGACATTAACAAAATTAAAATGAGTTCAATCAAAAATTAGATGTTGACTGGTTGAGCGATGCGATTGTAAGAGCATTTTACATTATCAAAATTAAAATGAGTTCAAATAAAAAGGAGACGTTTACTACCTGAAGGATCTCATTGTAAGAGACATTAGTCAAATTTTAGTTTATCGAAGATACCAAATTTAAACAAAGATACAAACAACAAGGTATCTTCGATCTGTCTCAATTTACAAAAAATAGGTTTTTGGAATAACAAAAGTTTAAATATATTATATAAGAACAGCGCGAAATATCTATCCTATTTAAACTATGTACCAAAAAAAAAAAAAGTACACTTCCAATTTTCCTAAAAATTGCTACAACATGAGCCTTGACCCCCTCCCCCCCTCAATCGTGTTAAATACAGGAAAATATATTTTCCATTCTTAACAAAAAATAAAAATTTTAGCTCTCTTAAAAGTTGTTTATTTTTCGAAAATGTTTGCCATAAACAAGGTGCCAATTAAGCTGTCAGCCATTATTATTTTATGACGGTCATGTTACTACAACGTGGTGCTCGTTTGAAGTTTTACAGTTTAGTAACTTGACTTAATAGGTAACCGGATTGGTAAAATTTGTGTTGCGTTTTCAGTAATCGGTAGACCAATGGCTTATAAATTTGTACAGGTACACCTTAAAACGGAACATATCATAAAAATTTGTATCACATTTTTCGAGGTGAAAATAATAATTTGCAATCAGAAAGTTAATATAAAAAACAACAATGCAATGATAAAAACAAAACATGTAAAAACACTTTTATGTTATCATTTTTCTCATGTGAAAATATTTTTCTATTATAATTTTCCAGTGAAGCGAAACCAAAATATCATCAACTCATATAAATTATATTATTGTTTATTGTTTTTTTATTCTAAGAACAACTAATTAATATTTGAAGGATTACTTACTATTTATTATATTTATGCTTAAAAACTATTATTTATTTATTCTTATTATAAATGTAAGTTTTGATTTGTATTTTATTTTAATAGTGTTAGAACGCCCACACTTATTTCTTTTAAGTAAATAATTAAATTTTACGCTGTGAAATTTAATATTTATTAATATGGAATAATAATAGTCTAATAAAATTAAATAGAATATCATGGTAATAAAGAAAAAATTAATGCATCTTTGAAATTTTCCACGGTTAGGATGTAAACACTTTGACAAAAAAGTCGACCCCTCTAACCCCTTTTTATGAGGGGTAATTGGGAGTTTTAATTAGTTTTTTACAAATTACAAAAAAACTATGCAAATTTATCAAGTAAAAAAAATTCAATTAAAATTAAAAGTATTTGTGCACATTTTCATTTATTTTTCGACTTTCTAGATTCAAAATTGACTGAGATATGCCAATTTTAAAATGAAATTTTTTGCTCATTTAATCAAATGAAAAAGTATTCGTCTTGTAAACCGTTAGAGATTAGAACAAAAGTTTTAGCGCAAAAGTTATTCCTTATAAAACAATTAACAACTTTTAATTTCAGGTTAACTTAAAATTCTTCAACTGGTTTTGTGAAACATTCTAGAAAAACAAAAAAAATTCCAAAAAATACTTAAAATTTCGAAAATTAAAGTATTTTCTTGAATTTTTTGCTCATTCAATCAAATGAAAAAAAAAACTATCTTGAAAACCGTTAGAGATAATAAAAAGTTTAAATATAAAAGTTATTTCTTATAAAAAAATAAACAACTTTTGTTTGAAATATTTTTTTCTAAGCATCTGTTTTTACCCGTGAGGACGTCTCCAGATTACTTAAAAAAATTTCTAAAAAAAAACAAGAAAAAGAATAAAAAGTTCTAGTAAAAGTATTTTCTAGAATTTTTTATGTATTTATTTATTTATTATGTTTATTATTACTACTAGTTGAAGTTAACCTGAAAAAAATCAACACAATTTTTTTTATAGTGTTGGTGAAAATGGACACCAAAATTTTTTCCTAAGTTGCGTCCTCACAGGTAAACAGTGATGTTTACAAAAGAATGATTGAAAGAAAAGTTGTTTATTTTGTTATAAGAAATAACTTTTACATTTAAATTTTTCTTCTATCTCTAACGGTTTACAAGATGAATACTTTTTCATTTTAGTGAATGAGTAAAATAATTTCTATTTAAAATTTTCATATCTTGGTCAACTTTGAAGCTAGAAAGTCGAAAAAAATGAAAATGTGCACAAATACTTTAGCTAAAACTTTTAATTGAATTAATGCCCCCACTTGACTTTACGAAATGTTTACACCTTAATAAACAACTGTGTAAAATTTCAAAGATGCATTAATTTTTTCCTTTTAGGTATTTAGTTTAATTGTACTAAAATATAATAAATACATAATAATAATAATATAAATCTATATATATATATTTCAAAATAATATATATCTTACCCACGTGATACTGTATGACTGTGTGGGCTTTTTTCAGAAATTGCCAAAAACTTCTTTCTTTGCTTCTGTGAATTGGCATATTTTTGAAAAAATATTATGCAATCAAATTTTGCGTACATTGAGTGATTCAAGCATACTTTTATTGTTTATAACGCTTTCGATTATAAGTACATCCCCGCACACTTATAGTAGATAGTTATTTTTATTGAACTAAAAAAAATTTTTCTACAAATAATATAAATGGTAAAACAACGTTTGCCGGGTCAGCTAGTTATATTTATAATTATGAGATTGCAAAAAATTTTTTTACCAATTTTGTGGTCATAATTTCCCTATACAGCCAAAAACAATTGATTTTTGCAACTTTTTCTCTAATATTTCGATCTCGGATGGTCTAAAAGAAAAAATGAAATACAGTCTTAAATATAAATATTATCGAAGATAATAAATGAGAACTCTAGGATATATCGAAATAAATTTCGATTTTTGCCTCAATTTCCTAGATCAGTTTTTTGTATTTTTAAAATACGTATTTTCGACTACCAAGTAGTCATCATCAGTAAGAATTAGCTGGTGAATGTTACTCTTTGCTAATTTGGTGGCGGACTGCACATGTTACTTTCGTGTATTTACAATTTATACTGTTCACAGTGTCTATCAAATTGTAGTATCAGTGGCGCTAGCCAAGCAACTTCCATCAGTTGACTTGTGCGCAAGCCCATTCGAGTATTTTTTGACGTTTACAATAATAAATTACAAATCAAACCTAAATTAAAAAACTATAAATAAATCATAAAAATAAATAATCCTTTATTTTTATAACGTATTAACAATCTTTAGAAATTTAACCTTGATTTTGCAATTTTTATTTTTGAAATAGTTTCTGGTGGATAATGGTATTTTTATTAATCGGTTTACTAGGAAGTTGAAAATGGCTAGTTTGTGTTGTGGTGGGCTGTTTGAATCTGCTGTAATGTACCTTTCAAATTGTGAAGATGTCATCAACATACCTGTACCAGACAGCGGGAAAATAACTGAATTTTTCCATAACAGAAGGAACATAACCTAAAAATAGCACCCATTAGTAGAACAAAATTATAACAATTACTTGGAAATCCCAAAGATAAAATCAACATGGAACAACAATCGGGAATATATTACATTGGATGTCAAAATTGTTCGAAGAAGTATGTAGGTCAAAGTAAAAGACAAATTATCACAAGATTCAAAGAACATATGGGCCATTTAAAATATGGAAGAATTGAAAAATCATGTGTAGCCGCTTACGTTATCGAAAACGACCACAAAATTGACAAATCAAACCTTAAGCTCCTGAAATCAGTACCCAATCCTTGCGAATTAGACCCTTATGAAAGCATCTTCATTCAAAAGATGGGTAATGAAGCAATGAACTTGGACCAAGGACCTATTCCAAATTCGGATCTAATAAAAATTGCAAAACCAAGGATGAATTTCTAAAGATTGTTAATAAGTTATAAAAATAAAGGATTATTTATTTTTATGATTTATTTAAAGTTTTTTAATTTAGGTTTGATTTGTAATTTATTATTTTAAACGTCAAAAAATACTCGAATGGGCTTTCGCACAAGTATCACGCTAACTGGCCAGCACTAGTCAACTGATGGAAGTTGCTTGGCTAGCGCCACTGATACTACAATTTGATAGACACTGTGAACAGTATAAATTGTAAATACACGAAAGTAACATTGTGCAGTCCGCCACCAAATTAGTAAAGAGTAACATTCACCAGCTAATTCTGACTGATGAAGATGACTTGGTAGTCGAAAATACGTATTTTAAAAATACAAAAAACTGATCTAGGAAATTGAGGCAAAAATCGAAATTTATTACAATCTTAAAGTTATCGTTATTTTTTGGTGGTTTTAAAAAATTTAAAATTACAAAAGTTAAAGTTCTTTCGAAAATTTGACTTCGAAATGCTATAAAAAACCAACAAAATTTAGACCATTTAATTCTTGAAGAAACTCAACACGAACAAAATACGATCAACTAGAATAAAATCGATAAACTTTGCAATCAGTTACCAGAAAAACGTGAAGATGAGAAAAATGCATTTAAAGAAAAAGAAACCAGATGAATTACTATATACATGTAAAGAGTGAGTGGTAAAATTTTAAGATACTTAACCGAAATCTGAATTTTAAACTCTACTACAAATTGACAAATAGGGCCGATTATTAATATTGCCTAGCGTCAGAGATGCTTACAGATTATTACAAGTTTATTGAAATATTTGAAAAGGTACATAACGCTATTAAATTATCAATTTTTTCACTTTTTATATTCCATAGCACATTAGTTATACAAGTTTATTTTTTAATTATTTATGCTATGAAAATTAGCATGCTATGGAAAGTAAAACTGTATTGATAATTTAATAGTGTTATGTATTTAATTATTTCAATAAACTTGTCATATTGAGCAAAGACCAAAATAATGAAAAAAATCGGTATATGGGTATAAAAAAATGTTCTAAGAACTTTTTTTAATTTGTTCTAAGCAACATTTTTTTTGAATATATCTAACCATCTTTGTATTTGTTAATTTGTAGTGGGCTGAGTTCCAAGTTGAGATTTCGATTAAGTATCTTAAAAAATGTGATACATTTTTCACAAGACCACTAGTTGAAGTGCCTGCAAATTGTCAACTCTCTAACTTTTATAGTTTTTGAGAAAATAGACACAAAAGTTTTGGTCAAATTGGCGCCCACGCTAGTAAACAGCGATGTTTACGAAAAAATGTTTGAAAAAAAATTTGTTTATTTTTTTATAAGGAACGTTTTAGGAAACTGTTTTTCTATCTCTAACAGTTGACCTATGTGCTCATTTATAAACTTACCCTCACTTTTTACATCCTGAGCACGCCATACAAATTTCAGCTAGATACCCCTTTTTGTTTTTGAGTTATCGTGTCAACAGACGCACAAACCGGCAGACGGAAATGCTTATTTTATGAACACTTATATCAAAATTTTATTCCTAGCATCATAATTTTTAAGTGTTACAAACTTGGAACTAAACTTATTATACAGCGGCTTAGACATAATCATGGTAAGGTTACTAAAGCCGGTGATGGGATCAGGATCTGTGCTTTTATTTATAAAAAAGAAGCGGTTTTTCCATTACGGTAGTAGAGAAAATATTTTTAGTAAACAAAATCAGTAGTATTAAAAATGTTTAAGTTATATAATTTGATAAACGCCATCCTAAAATTAAAAAATGAATAAAAAAACTTTTTTTTTATTCATGCTATATCAAAAAGGAGACTAGTCTGCCCGCCGATGCAATATACAGAACGTCCTCGTGAAATCAATAATATATCTTCAAAAATTATTTCTTGCCTGGCATCTTAAGGTTGTGCGGCACCTTAGGGTTTTATTAAGGTATTTAGAACCTTTTTTAAAAAGCCATCCAGCCTAGATCAATTAGTAAAAACACCTCGTTTATCAGAATTAATAATGTAAAAATAACGAAAAATTCATTTTTCTAATACACTTGATATAATCGTTAATTTGGTAAATCGTTACTATTTCAGGAAAAGATCTCATATCGTCTACGATGTAAATAAAATCGATTCAATACAATATTTTTTTTTAAATATTCGAACGGAATATAAAATTTTTGTAAAATTTGATCGTCTTATGAACTTCATGAATGTTTTTCGACTATTTAACCAAAGTAAGTATTGCGCAGGACAAAAATAATCAGGAGGCAAAAAATGAAGATTTTAACAAAATACAGTTTAAGGCTATTTGCGAACTTTGACCCACTAGTCACTAGTCTTTTATCTTTGACCGTTGAATTGTTATAAACAAAGGATTCAAATTAGCATTTTCTTTTTGATTTTTTTTCTGCTTAACAAAGAATATTTTGTTTCGGTCGAAATATTGTGTTTTGTTTAAGGAATTCTATTTCTTTTTCTGTTTATCTCTCACTAAATTTGCAGTTGCTTAAAGAAATTAGCGAATAGTATATATGTTATTTATATATGCAAATTCGTTTTATACTAGACGCTATATAATCCCAGAAAAATGGGATTATTGCAGGTTACCAGTGGGCAACGGGTAACCCAGTAGGATATTGTAGAAACTAATTTTTTTTAAACAAATGAGTAATATTGCCCGAATCGCTTTGGAATTTTATCATATAATTGGGGTCAAAACTAACGAAAAATGTTCTTAGAAATGTTTCTCTAAACCGCCCAATTTTGGAGTAAAAAATTTGTGAAATTTGAAAAAACGATATTTTTACGATTTTATCCCTCAAAAAGTCTTTGAAAAATCAGATTTTTAATATGTATAAAACTTTTTTTTTGTAGTGTAAAGCTTACTCAAGAAGATCCCGAAAAATTTTGGGCCTAATTGAATTTTAAGTGCTTGAATGATTTTCTATTCTGTTCTGTTCCTCACTTTATAAGCACGCTATAAAAATTTCGTAAATGATATCTCTCAGTGGCGACAGACGGAACAAAATAAATGGATTTTATGAACACCTATACCAAAATTTTATTCGTAGTATCAATATTTTTAAGCGTTTAAATCTTGGAACTAAACTTAGGGGAGGGGGTAAGTAAAAAAAATGCTACGTAAAAATGCACTCAGTAAAATGAAAAAAAAAATATATTAGTATCAAAAAATTGTTCTGTAGCACCTATCGCAATCACTATCAACTATAGACTTCTATCTTGCATCCTTATCTTGTTTTCCACAATTCTTTCACCATAGCTCTTCCACCATACAGATCAACGTGCTCCATTTCTCGTTTGTGTTTCTTAAAGGGCTGAAAATTTCCAAGGGCATTTTTATTTGATTATTGTTTTGAGTAGAATAAGTTGAAATTTATGAGGTACCACTGATGAGACTTCCATATCGAATTGGATAACTCACATATCAAAAAAATGCTGCTAAAGACAAAAGAGTTGAAATAAGGATATAAATAGGATATCCTACAACTACACACTTCTGAAATCAAAATTTGAAATTGGATATCTTGTCTATAACAAAAAATATGTCGAATTGATTCAAGGGTATCATTTCAACTTTCCATTATTTTATTCCATTAAACTAATTCTTCTTTTATCACATTACAATATTTTACACTCCTCCGAGGTTCTCCACTCCTCCGGGTTCGAGGTTCAGTCCTCCGAACATAACATAGAAAATAAGATCTGTAAATGTATATTTGATTATTTTTCATTTTTAGTATGCCATTCTGTATCTACCTAGTAAGTTCACTGAAATCGAATAATATTGAAGTGTATTTTGAAGGTCACATTCCTTAAAATGTTACTAAGTGTGTTTATGTGTAGAAAACCGCTATATAGAGAAGAAGTATAGAAACATCAGAGGCTGGCTGCATAATATATACAATTTTAGGCCTCTTTTGATCACGATTGTACGTTGTTTTTTGTTGTTGTTGTTGTTTTTTTTTTTTTATATATGTATGTATATTGTTGTAAACGCATCGTTGAAGAGCACGGTAAATTTAACGCCGATGCTAAATATAGGGTAGAAAAGAATGTATATGTATTTTTGTAATGAAAGCACGAACTACAACAACCGACCGACCGACTCTGGTTTGATGAATTGTTGCTTATTATATTTCTTTAATACTTTAAGAAGTTATTAATGAACTTTTCAACGTATGGCTTTAATTAGATTTGTAATAAAGTTCTAAAACTCAAACTCCGCCGATTATAAAATAACGCTCTTAAAAGTATGAAAACTAAAAAAAAAAATTCATCTGGAATTGGACCTTTCTGGAGGGACCGCTAATATAAAAAAGTTTTCCACAGGACGGAAAAGAACTTGATTTGATATGATGGTTTCGCATTTAAAATATTTTGGGGTAATTTTGCGATAAAGTAAAACAACATATGTATATAATTGAAATGTGCTCATTTTACCCTTTCATTTGATACCCAAGAGTGCAAGTTAAAATTTGTTTTTAGTTCTTGACTTTATGTCCTCCAGAAGAAGCCATGTGCAATTTAATTTGACGTCATATAGCCTTTAACCAGCGGACGATCAAGACGTTTTCAACGATATCTCAACACACACAATAGATGAACATACATACATACTGGTCAAACACATAACCGGCGCCATCGTCGGCGTAAAAAAAGATTTTCAAATTTAATCACTTTTGAACATAGTCAAAAGTAATTCCCTAATCAGTAAGACCTGATGAAGGCTTCGTTCCTAAAAATTTTCAATTAGAAATCAATGATTACGGATATATAATAATTTTTGACCAAAATAAAAAGAAAAACGCCAAGTTTACGGACTTATTCCCGGCAAACATATCGAACAATCAATCCTTTTTCAACTTTTTCAAAATAGCTATAATCTTCTCATCTCTGCCATGTTCACTTTATTATTTTAAATAATTTAATTTTTTGATTTAAATATTTTTAAAATATGAAAATTTTTTGGGTTTTTGGTTTATTTAGTCAATGTATGAAAGCTATACCGCTGGCTTTATAATAAGTATTGCCATATTATTGTACAGGAGACGATATAAGTTCAACCTCACCCAGCTGATAACCAGACGAGACATTTTTTGTAATGGAATTTTTTATTGATTCATAGATACGTCTATGATATAGGATTTAAAAAAATTGATTAATCAAGCCTATGATAGCTTGTCTATCAAAAAGTGTTTATGGATATTTTTAATTAAATCATTTTTTTCATAACGAATTTTTTGCAATAAGGTCAATACCATTATTTTCGTTATTAAATTATCTTTCATCTGATACCACGGAGACGCAGAGAAAATAATAAGTTTTCCTGCAAAAACCAGTTATGAAAATAATTGATTCAAGTTAATTTAATCAAAGTTAATTTTATTTCTAGATTGAAAGGTTGTTTGAGAATATAATGAAGTATCTCTCTGAAAATTTCAAAAATTTTTGAGTTGGTAGAAAAAAGATTCTGACTACCAGAAAAGTATTAAAACAAAAAGTGGGTAGATTTATTCAGAGTATACAATAAATACCAGATGCTGATTGACACTATATTTTGAAAACTGTAGATATGGCATTTTAAAACAGGCAAAATTTGTTTGAAACAGCGCTTTTGTTAGCTCGCTGTGAAGCTTGAGTGTAAACCAATGACCAAAAGGGTTTACAGAGAAGTAAGCCGTCTCAAACGAGTTTCTAAGTTATATATAGAAGTTGAGAACTATTAAATAATGTGACTCAAAAATGGATTTTTCAAAATTACAAAAAATTATCTAGCAGCTCCATGTGGATGAATCGGTATCAAACTTTCAGGATCATCTTCTTTTTCGATGTAATTTCGAGGAAATATTTAATTATTACATTGAAAAACTAACTAAAGAGACACTCACAATAGGAAACTGTAATTTCGATAAGCTTATCTTATTGTGTTCATACATATGACACGTAATCTATGATCTATTTATCCTTGTCTATAAGTAACATTTCGTGGATTGACTAGCTTTATGGTGTTAAAAATTATAACTAACTTCAACATGTAGTTTTCGTGTCACTCTCCATTCACACACTAAAGTAAGTATAACTCCAATAATCACCATTTCTAAGGATCGAAAAAGGGTTTGTTGCATCTATCAAAGATGTGAACAAAAGGGTTTTATTTATTTATTATTACGTAACCAACAATGTCTGAGATATTTTTCAATACATTTCTAAATAATAAATAAAAGAATATATACGATATGTGGGTAAGAGAAGATTTAACGATTTTTTGAAAATAAAAGAGAACAGAAGAAACTGAAAAGAACCCGTGATCTTGTTCGCTATACATACATATACAACATACATGTGAATAAAAACAGCTATAACGGTTGAGAACAGAAAACAGTGCTGGTGGTCAATAAGAAACCAGCGCCTTAACAACGTCTTCAGGGAGGTCTTTCTACACATTATTATTACTACACCACACCTCGGTACATTCTATATACCAGTGCCAGTATGGTGAATGTATACAAATACTAGTGTGGGTGATTTTGTGAATATGTAATGTTTAACGAAATAAGAAATGATTTAAAATTTATTAAGATTCTGTTACACACACATTTTGAATGAGATCAATTATGAGCAACCTGAAGATGCTTTACTCACGATTTCATACAAGTAGACTATATTTTGTAATTTAATGTAATTTTAATGGGTCCGATTTTCGAACTCGAAATTGTCAACATATCTTTACGTTTCATAGTTAGAATAAGGCATTAACACTAATTTGGAGAGGAAGTATGTGTGAGTTTACGTACGTTCGTAGACATTTTTTTCGTCGTCCATATCGCTCGAAAAAAAAAATATCGACTTCTTTGAGATGTCGATCGATGCGTATTAAAGGCAATATGATCCGAAAAAAATTTCATAACATTCGATCGAGCCGTTTAGAGTCAGGAGAACTTCTTCTTAAATTTTTTCCCGAGCGTTTTCGATCAAGTCGTTTCGAGTCGGTCGAGTTCTTATAACTTTTTATTATACTGGGAAGTTTTTCGTGTGGAACTCAAGGGTCGGACTAGACTATCCACGGCTTGTTAAATTAAGCAACATAATAGATTACAATCCCATTTTAAAATTTTTCTGATGATTTTTCATGGTGTCAGGTTCGCGCGGTACAGGAGAGCAAAGATGAGAATTAAATAAATGAATGAATGAATTGAATGTCACGCTCTTTGGTGTCATCACCCCTTCCACAGCAATTATTTACGGAGTGGCTACTAACTATTAATCCAATCAACCTGCAAAACGGATGACGAAATTGCTATCAGATAACAAAAAATGCGTTGTTATAGAAGAAAACAAGCCAAGAAGTATAGCTTTTTTTGTTTACGCCTAACCAATGGCTAAGTTAACTCAAATAATTCGCAAAAGTAAAATCAAAATGATTTTCTGGCGATTAAAAAAAGTTGAAAAAAACCTAACGATTGACGTCTGGTCACGACTATTTTCGCTTATTTTTCAAGTTTTCTCGGCACCTACGCATCCAAATCGGACCTACTTTTGCATTGGACGTTTTTTTTATCGCAAGAAAACCGTTTTTTCGACTTCTACGAATTTTTTTCGATTAACTTAGCCATTGATTAGCCAGCCGTAAACAAAAATGCTATGCTTCTTGGCTTGTTTTCTTCTATAACAACGTATTTTTTGTTTTCTGATAGCAATTTCGTTAAATTTAGCATTGAGACTCCGTAGATTTATTGGTACTACATAAGTATTCGAATGCCTTATATGTCGCAGAAAATAAAAGCCCCATGACTTTTGAACTCCCATAAGTCATACATAAATGCCGCCCGCTTTATAATGAGAATCTTGGAAGAGATAAATTGTAGTGTAACGGAGGCTTTACAAAGATTTGATATAATTCAGAATTATATTTTAACCCGATCATCTTAGTCAAAATTAGTATTCAACCTCGGAATCTAAAGGAATAAGCTGAATTTCTGTACAAACTTTATTTTGATGGTACAAATGCTGTCTCAAAAGGCACATATAGTCACGGGTGCGCGTCCTTAGATATTCAAAGTCAAAGGTCGCGAAATTCAGTTTTTTATGAATATCTCCTTTCTTTTACCTTCAAACGTATTCATACGTTGGGCCGTTTTTGAAATAGAGGATGCAGAAAATGGAGCGCTCAGCTATACGTACCATAGCAGAGGGTGAATATTTATATACATAAGGTATTAAATAATGATTTTAGTAGTATTTAATCGATAATTAAGTGAAAAAACCGTATAATAGACAGGGTCAATCGCGAATTCCAATTTAATAAGCGGTTTTTTTTTCCTTAAATAATTAAATTTTACCCAGCATTGAAGTACGTTAAACTGAGCGCACTATCTTCTGCACTCGCTATTTCAAAAACAGTTCAACGTACAAAAAAAAAGTTTCAGACTAAATTTGTAGAAAATTTTATCCTCTACAACTATTATGCCGAATGTTCATACGATTAAAGGCGAAATAAACGAAATATTCACAAGACTTAGAATATCTTAGTAGGCGCACGCGTGATCATATGTAACTTTTGAGACAGCATTCCTACTCTCAAAATAACGGTTTGTACAAAAATTCAGCTTATTCCGTTAGATTCCGAGGTGAAACCCTAAGATAATTGGAGTATTTCTACTATATGTAACTTAAGTAATAAATAAAAATATTTCGTGCAACATTCTCAATGATTTTGAATTTATTGTATAAAGCCTAATCTCGTTTTCATATTAAATACCATCTTTATAATAATAATCATAATAATAATAATAACAAGCACAAGAATTTCAAATAAACTCTAAAAATTATTATTTTTTTATTGAAATATAATGACATTATTATTTAGGCAATGGTACTCATTTTTCTTGTCTTTTTTTGAATAGAGAGGAGTTACTACCACTCCTTAGACCTACCGGATGGATATAATTAACTACAATAGATTTTAAAATGATCTATATAATTTTCAAAAACGGGGGAACTTGATAGTTTTTTTTAAGTTAAATTTAAATAATATAATTTACTGATTGAGTTATCAATGGGTTAAGGTAGTACGAGCACCAACGCAATTTTAGATTTGGGGTTGAAATATTTGTGTACCTTATTTTCAACTTTGATAATAATTTTGTTACAACTTCATGAATGTAGACGAAAATAAGAATTAAATTTTTCAATATCTGCCTTGGTTTTCGAAATATCGAAAGCTAAATAATTAAACAAAATTTTCGATAATTTGAAAATTACTCCAAACATCGAAAACTTTTATTTTTACTTTTCATCTTATATTGTCAAGTTATAACATAAACCTTCAAAATTGAAATAATATTTTTTTTTAATTTGTGCCCCCACTACCGTGCTCATATAACCTTTATTTAACCGCGCACAACGATTTTTCTTGTTTTCAGTAATTTTTTAAGGTTTTAAGTTTAATTTAAATAGTTTTTCTTTTAAATTTCCACCGACTAGTTTAGAAGAAATCTATGAACACATATAATCCATTTACCGTTTTAAAAACCAATGTTAAATGTGCCTTCTGAAGCTATTTATATATTTAAATAATCGAACACCCCCCCCCCCCTTAAAATTTTCAGAATTGATTGAGACTTCGAGACTTAAGAGTATAATTTGATTGAGACTTGAGAGTATAATTTCATATAATAAAATCAAGCTTTTTTATTTAAAATTGCCTTGGTGCTCCTACATCCTCAAATGTTTAAAAAAAATCTCAAATACTACTAGGATTCATTTATTATGTTGCAGTAAAATTTCGAATTTTTTAAATATCTACGCCTGTACAGAGTATTGAGAAAAGAGGTCAACCTATAATTACTAAAAGAGAGACCGATCGGATTTACCGGAGATTTTTTGCCTGCTTGAACTCTATAAAATTTTTATCTAAAAGTATTAACAGTTTTACCTATTTTTCAATTACTTTCGCCGCTTTATCATTGCTTTATCGATTTTTAAGAAGATATGTCCATAACCAGAGCCCAAGAGTAAATTATTTTGTTTCGAATTTTTTTCTATATCTTGATCTCGCCGTTGGGCTTCCAAATATTAATATTTTTTGTATTTTTAAACTAGTGATAGGAAATGTAAACCTGATATGAGTGAATTTTGAAGATGACGAGCTCAATAGTTCTGAAGCATCCTATGATAATATCTAAAAAAAAGCCAATTTTAGATGGAGCGTTCTTGTGGTACTACATGACAGATTTGGTCTGGGTATAATCGTAGGCGTTTCAAAGCCCTTTTATGACTTCAAAGGACATCTATAATCAAATGCTTGCGGCTATTACACTGGTTAGACCTACCAATGCAATAAGATTATTGCAGTAGCTGTCACAATAGGGAAAAATAGATCCGTTAACATCAAAGAACTCTGGTTGCTCTTAATCAGCCCCAGGTGGTTCATAGAGGGAACGGACCTTTTGGTCTAAGTCTGATCCACCTCAGGGCAGCCACTGTAACTTTTTCTAACTAAACTTAAGCTAAAAATTCGAAATTGGTCACCTAATCTTAGTCATGGTCTTGCAGTTTTAATCCTGTAAGAGTTTTGATTTTTACTTTGAAGGAAAAACAGTATATCATTACGGCAAAAAAATGTTGCCTCCCTTAATAATTTTGAATGCTCACTTTTAAAAAACCTAGAATTGGAATATCGGATGTATAAATTCGAATATAAATTCTATTTGTAAGATATTCGCTCGACCTGAGGTATTTGATTATTGCCGTAAATTCGAAAAAAACCGAAACTTTTGATAAGTTAAAATTAATTACCAGTCATTACCCCAATTTATGACGAAACGATTCAATAGTATTAAAAGGTAATGGAAGGATATAAAAAATGTAGACCTCCAACGAAATGTACTTCGATCAGAGCTTAGTATTTTGGCTTAAAATTGCCATCTAGTAGCTCTTTTTACATTGTACATAAAATCTGTCACGCATTCCAAAAATCGTGCCATTTTTGACCCGAAATTTCACATTTAGCACAAAAATGGAAAACTAAGTATTTATCATCCAAGCTGTTATCTAGGAGCTGTCAGATTAACGAATTCAGTCACGTGTTCCTAAAATCGCGCCATTTTTTGCCAAGAATTTCACTTTTTTAATAAGAAACGGCAAACTAAGTATTTGTCGTCTAAACTTTGTTCTAGGTAACATTTTTTGCGAATTCTATGATGCCTTCCGAAAATCGTCTCGTTTTTTATAAAAACTTATTTTTCCGTTTTTGTGCCCAAAAAAATGAAATTCTTCAACAAAAATGGCACAATTTTAAATTAAGAGCTAATGATTTTGTTTTGCAAATAAAAAAAAATTTAAACTTCAATTAAACCTCTTTTTTAGTAAACAGACTATTCTTGAAGATTGAATAATTCATTAATGAAGTTCTTCAGTGCTATATAAACAATTTAAGAGTGTTAAAAAGAATTTTTTCAACATAAATAATTCCAATTTTTCTAAATAATGTGGGTATTAAAATACAGTGCGATAATAATATAAAGCTTGTCTCACTGATGTGAATAGGCTAACGCAATAGGCTGGCTCTCTCTCAGTATGGAACACAACAGACATTGTGTAAGATTACACATAATATGCCGGTTTTTTAATATACGTACAACCTTACCACGTACAAATGAAACCATTCTAAAAAATTTAATTTAATGAAATTGTAGCTTTCATAGTTGATTAGTTTTAGGAAGCAAAGATCTTGAAACTAACATAGTACAAAAAGCTACAGAGTTTTTTCGCAACTTCTATTAAACAGGGTAAGCTGGAGATATAAGAGCACGCAGTAAAGCTAGCGACCAAACGGTTTGCGACTTGAAACTAACTTAAATTGTGCTTAGACCACCTAACAGTTTAAAAGTGCGTCACGAACAAAAAATCGAAAAAGCAGTAAAACGGAGAAGTTACATAAGCCGGAAATTTTTTGTGAAATTTGTTATTTATTTTCATCATTTCTAAAGTATAACAACTTGAAAGCGTAATGTATGATGGTTTATCAAGCTTATATTGTAAATAAGGATAGTTGCGCTACTTACCACTAGACGACAGTGCCTAAAGTGTTTTCTTAAATTGGCTCTGTGATTAACATGACGTAGTGCGCAGGTTTATAGGAGTACGCGCGTACTCTTATACGACTGTCTTATGCTATCTTATCTTAAAATTAAGTATGCAGGGGGTTTCGTGAGCGAAAAATCTATCTACCTAGGTTTCATTTTGAGAACACGTCGTTTTATTTATAACGAACATAGCTCGGTCATCAAGGTACTGGGTACATAAAGTGAAGCTGACTCCTCTACACAAATTCTAAGGCACTCCTAAACTTGTTAGAAATTTTTGCATTCGATGCGGAATTGATTGAAACCAACGGGAAGTTTTCAATTTTTGCATTGTTACCCCCAAGAAAATTGGAAAAACACACCTCATTGCGTTTTTCAGTTATATTCATGCTAGAAAAGAAGAAGGCTGGATTGATTGTTGGGGGTGTAAAACTTAGTAGCATGAGATATGCACCGCATATATAGGGGTTGGTGGATTTATTTGCGATTTATGTGTAAACTACAGTTCGAAAATTCCATTTTGTGGTCTTTAGCAAATTACGCTAAACTTTATTAAGAGAGCAAGTTGTTACTCAAAATTGTATTATGTTATTAAATAATGTTTCGAATAAAACCAGAACTTATTTTAAAAATTAATTATTTTGTAATTTTTTAACCTTTTGAAGCTTTAGTGCGTACTCCTATGCCAGTTTATCCTACTAGGATGGAAATTCAATATTAAGGATAATAAAGGCATATTTTCAGCAGCATTAGAAGTCGTACGGGCTGAAGAGTGGTTTTAGCGCACTCAAACCTATTACATTTAAAATGATTTGATCAAAGGAAGTGTTGAGTTGTAACGAAGTGATGGACCAAACAGACTCTTTTGGGTTTGCGAACATAGTTTTGTCAAAAGGATTATTAATGTTTTTTTAATGACATAAGCCTAAAAAAACGTTTGTATGAAAAATACCAAAATCTAAATCTAAATCAATTTTGAAAGTTTTAGAGGGGGTGGGGTTGCCCTATTATTTAAATAAATAAATGACTTCAAAAGTTGGTATATTTAACATTCGTCTTACGTTAAAACGATAGATAGATGTTATGTTTTCAAAGATTTCTCCAAAACTAGTCGGAGGGAATTTAAAAAAAAACTATTTAAATTAAAGTTAAAACTATAATAAATTATTAAAAACAAAAGAAAAAACCCTTGTGCCCGACTAGTTAAGGATCTATAAGCACGGTAGTGAGGACAAAAATTTAAAAAAAAAATTATATTTGCAATTTTGATGGTGAAATGAAAAGTAAAAATAAAATTTTTCGATATCTGGAGTAATTTTCAAAATATTGAAAAATTTCAAAAATTTTTGTTTAATTATTTAGCTTTCAAGATTTCGACAACAAAGGCAAATATCGAAAAATTTAATGTCATTTTTCGTCTACATTCATGAATTTATATCAAAATTTATCATCAAAGTTGAAAATAAGATACAAATAGTTTCAACCACAAGTCTAAGCTTGCCTTGGTGCTCGTACTACCTTTATACTTCATCGTCTTTTTTAGAACAGGCTCATTCTTCACCACCCCGGTTCAAAACAAAGAGATAAGGACACGTAAAAAGTTTTAAATTGAGAATATTTCAAATGAATAAAACTGTACTCACATACTTTTATTCATGTTTGGGTGTTTTGAGTTGGCGTACAAGCATTAAAAAATGTATTGTATACATATACGTGTATATGAACGCTTAAACGAATATAAATACGCTGCGTTCTCACGATATTCTTATAAACAAGATGAAAGGAAAAAAAAAACAATGAGAATCGGAGACAACATACATACATACACATACACATATACATAATTGTGTAAGTACTGGGAGAAAATACGCGGACATGGTACATTTTTGACGACGGACGTAAAGTGGTAGAATAGAAAAGAATGGCTAATCTGGTTCAGAAATACACATGTACAAAGTATTCTAGGCGCCAAAACTATTTTCGTGGCTGATTGGTTGCACCGCAATATTTTCTTATGCATTTTTATACCATGTATAAAATGTGTCACATTTAAGATGAAGACATCCTCATATTTTCGTTATTTTTTAGAAATATCGATTTGAAATTTTGATGGTCCCATTTTTTAAGATATTTAAAAAAAATGTATAAGAAAGAGTTGCTTAAAAAATTTTTTTATACTCATATACCGACATTCATGGCAATCAATATTTACGAAGAAATGTTTCTAACAAAAATTTTTTATAAGGAACATTTTTTTATTTAAATTTTTGTTCTATCGGTAACGGTCTACTACATGGATCTTACATAACCAAGACCCAATTGGCCTCTGTTGTTCATTTACGAACTCAACCTCACTTTTTACGGAATGAGAACGCTACAAAAATTCCGACTTGTTATCTCTTGTCGTTTTGAGCTACCGTGTTTACGGACAAGGGGACAGACAGGTATTCAGACGAACAACCGGAATTGAATTTTATGAACACTTAAATTTTGTTCATAGCGTCAATATTTTTGAGCTTTACAAACTTAGGACTAAACTTGGTAAACCTTGATATATTTCATATACTGTGCGTTGTCGCTTTTAAGATGAAGACACCCCCGTATCTTCGTTATTTATAAAATTATACATTTGAAATTTTTCATATAGGGTTATGGATAAAATTACAAAATTCGAAATTATAATTTTTTCAATATTTTGGTTTTTATTCAAAATTATTATGTTTACTTTTTAATTTTATTAATTCTATAACTAGTGTGCTTTGGAATGTAAAAACTGGACAAATTGATAATTTAATAGTGTTATGTATTCAAATATTTCAATAAGCTTTGAATGTGTACCAAAATCATGAAAAAATTATAATTTCGAATTTTGTAATTTTGAGTTCGTAAATGAACAACAGAGGCCAATTGGGTCTTGGTTATGTAAGATCCATGTAGTAGACCGTTACCGATAGAACAAAAATTTAAATAAAAAAATGTTCCTTATAAAAAATTTTTGTTAGAAACATTTCTTCGTAAATATCACTGTTTACTCGCGAAGGCGCAAATTAGATTAGAACATTATATAATATGTATTTTATGGGAATAGCAATTATGTGTGTGTGACAACATTATCTTGTCATATATACACTTGTTCCTAAATTTATTTTCAAAGGTACTTGCAAACTTTTGCTAATGGTTGGTACAAACAATTGTTATAAGCAAATAATATTTAGTTTAAAATTATTTTTGTTTCTTTTTACCTATTATAGTTTTTGAAACCAATTTTATATTCATTGTTTTCACAAAAATATGAAAAATAATTTTAAATTATGTCATTAGATAGATTTAATAATTGGATTGTTAAATTTTCACTATTTTCAAATCTTTTAAAAATGTAATATCAAATATTTGTAACTGAAGATACTGATAGGCGAAACATAGAGTTTAAAATTGCAGATAGGTGTAAATTTAATGAAAATTCCATTTAATAACTTACTAACTGTAAATTGGATTAAAATTCAATATAATGACAAAAAATCTTAACTTAAAATTTTCAATATTTGGTACCAAATACCAAAAAATAAAATGTTGTCCCTGATGCACGCTCAAAATAGATACATATAAACTTTCAAAAAGCTCAGGTACATTTTAAACATAAAACCCTTTTATTATAGTCCTATATTGATAGGTAAACTAATGTTGTTTTTCTCCTCTAAAATTCAATAAAAACTTACAAGTACTTTAAAGAAATTTCCTACTTTAATATTTTATAAAAATGCTGCTGAGAATTGCATTCTATTTTCAGTTTCATGCAAAATGTGAGTCATTTAAAATGGCAAGAGGATAGTATAAATTTGAGTACGGATAGTACGAGTATTCAAGGACCTGGAGTTTCAAGGTGAAATAAGATAATTTTTCGATTGTAAAATTTTCAGAAGCTTATTAAAAGAGATGTTTTTACTTTTTTTTACCCGACTGTCATGAAGTTACGTTTTTCGCGCGTATCTTGTATGTACGAATGTATCTACATTTGTTTGTAAATTTCTTTATTACCTTGCATCTTCAAAATGGTCCGATAAATTTCAACAGAAGAGTTATCGTTATATTTGTCTTAAAAAGCTAAGTGTACTTAGATATGTGTTTAAAAAAAGACAAAATGACGAATTTTTGACTCGAAATAGTAAAACATCAAAAAAAAACAGAAGAAAAGTTAACTGAACTTTTCGAGTAGAATAAAGATATATAAAAATAATGGAAATTAAAATGGTATTATAAAAATATATATATGTTATATGGTAATAATAATTTTTTTTTAAAGTTTTAATATAGCATTCAATACAAGAGGGTTATTTTGGTGCCCATTAAAATCTAGACCGGCTTCAAATCCCAATAATGAGCCTCGAATGTTAAAGTGACTATGTAAACTACTGAACTTATTTCTTTCATTTCAGATTTTATTTTACGCTGTCGGATTTTTGATTTTTTACATTATTTATTTTATTGGTAAATTTTCTCTGAAATATAAAACAAACTCAATAAAAAAAAAACCTTAGAACCTATATGTAATTGGTTTCTAAAAAATTTAAGGTAATAATTAGTTTCTAAAAATTGAGACAAGATTTTTTTAGAAAATTAAAGTTATAGAATAAATAATCTGCTATCACTGTAAAGCTACATTTTTAGCATTGGTTAAGTCTTGAAAATGGCTGACGTTTAAGTTAGGTTACACTTAGGACACACTTAGGATATTGAGCCCATTGTGATACCACATACATGCTTTATCACCTTTTCCGCTGATAATTTATTTACCACCTTTTTCATGCATATACCATGCACTAGACCAGCCCATCACAACTATTAATCAAATTAATTTTTTTTGTGACGGAAAGAAACGAACCCGCTACCCTAGACATACAGCGAACGAAAGTGGTTACGCTTTAACTAAATGAGCTACGAGTGTTGACTGGTTGACGTTTAAAAGGACATAATGTTTATTTGTTTACGAAAATGGTTTACAGTAACTAACACCTAAAAATTGGCTTCAGAAAATAAAAATTCATAAGAAAAAGATATGCTTAAATCCAACCTTGAGCTTCCATCGGCTGTGAAACGCGTCATGGCGTTTAGAGTATAAAGAGACGTCGTGGAGAGATAAACATTTTGACGACACAACAGAACATTTGAATGAGACATATACATATTAATATTATTGATGTCGTAAAAGTTTAGTGTTACGCGTTAACGCATTAATGTTTTTTTATGATAATGATCATCATATTCAAAGAAATATTATATTTTATTTATTATGACTTTATACATATATGGGTTTTTTTGTAGCCCAATTTATGGTCGTTTCAGTTTTACAATGTTCTTATCTGGAGTCATTGTTAACATATTTTTGAAAGTTATTAATTTGGCTTGAATGAGAATGCCATATTTCATTCATCCTCCTATTAATCTTCTGAATCCATTAAAGCTTCAGTTGTACCTACCTTAACCATAATCTGGATGGACCACTTTTCAGTTTCTTGTTTCTTGATAACTGTATCAATACAAAGTTAGCAGGATGCAAGCAAATAAGAGAATAATAGTAAATGTGCTCTCGTTTTTGAGTAAAATAGAACATAAAGTGTGATGTGCAATCGAATTAACGTATAATTTCAAACAATTGAATCTCGAAAAATCATTGAATTTTGAATCACAATAGCTCGTTTGAAAACTTGTACTTTCTAGTTTTGGAATCTACTGCTCCAAAATTTTTATCACCTCTTGCTGCATGGGGCAATATCCCTAAAATTTATATAAAGTTTAGAAGCGTACCAAAATTTTAAAAATTACTTTACAACAAATTTGTTTAGACCACTCGAAAGCTTGTTTTTTTTTTTGAGGTATGAGCTTTTTAAATCAAAATTTGCTTCCTAAGCAAAATTGACATTTTTGAGTTTAAAATTCTGTATCTTTTGAAATAATCATCGCAGTAAAATTTTTTAATATCGTTCTAAAACTTAACGTGCCTTGTGATAAGTGTATTGTTTTGTAAAAACTGTTATCACTCTCCCATTTTTCGTTTTTAAAAATTGTCAAAAAACAGATTTTTTTCTTATTTTAGGCGTTTTTTCAGCTGAACGCCATTTTATAAAAAAAGGCATTATCAAAAATCTAACTGCATTCAATAGAAAACATATACATTCTAGTTTTGGAATAAATTACTGAAAAATTTTTATCACCGCTTGCCAAAAAGCACGGAGACTTGAAACTATATTAAAAATTTTTCTTTAATACTTTGGCATGTAGCAAGATTTCTAAAATTTCATGAGGAAACTAGTCTACATAGCCAGTAAAGTCATCACGGAAAACTACGGAGGATGCAACGCGGAAGATGAAACAATAGAACGTCTGTTATATCGATTCCGGAAACTGGAAAACTGGTATTCTAAATTTTAAGATCAAGATTTTTTAATGATTAGAAGGAATCGATAAAAATGGAAAATAGTAAGGTTTACTTAAACACAATGGGTGTCAGGCTTTGAAAGGAGTGCTTCATACTAATCTTACTTGACTCAAATCATTATTGCTAGGTAATTTGTTACGCCTTATTTCAATTTTAAACACAACATAAAACGGGGGGCGGGGGTTAAAGTTTTGAAAGATATACCGTCATGTTTCTTGAGTCAAAAGAACGTATTGTACCACAAAATAAAATTTACAAACATACCATAATAAAAGAGATTGATGTAAATTTGGAAAAGTTTTACGAAATTTCATTACCGGTATAATAAGTTAGCTCACTGGCTGGGCGAAGGCCTCACTAAATAGTTGCGCCATCTCGTTAAACGACGTCCTGTTCTTCTGGTGTTGCTGTATAGAGTCCATTGAGTAGTACGGATAGTCCATCGTTGAAAGGTTCTCAGTCTGTTCATTTATTTTTTATTCACTGATGGTTTTTGGTTTTTGAGACCACGCAGCCTTGTGGTTCAAAATATGATAACTAATTAAGGTATTTTAAAATTTTTAATACATTTAATTTTACATCATTCACACAAACTAATTAGAAGAAGAATAAACTATATTAGAGGGTGAAACATGTATCGAAATATATCTGCATTACTTTTATGACATGAATTTACCAATACGGACATTATAATATTAATTTTAAGAAAATTTCAGGCATCAAGTGTTTTTACATATCTAAACATCCATTTAGGCACAAATATACTTTTGAATAACTTCACAATTGCAAAACTGACTTAACTTTACTATAAAATTACATGAGAAAATAATCATAAATCTATGTGCTAAACGCAAGTTATTGATCGATCACACATAAGAATATTATAGAATATAAGTAAAAATCGTTCATAGTGACAATTATATGATACCTTACAATACAAATTCAATAATAAACCACCGGACAAAAATTTTAATCATTTTATTGTGTCTAAAAAGAGGAATTTTTTTATAATCTTTAATTTCTATAAATGCTTTATTTCCTTTCATAAAATAAAGAGGGTCTGTAAGGATTTCTTTATATTTTCCCTTGTTGCTAGCTAGCATAAACCGTGAGCTATAGCTTTTAAAACTACGGAAAAAAATTAGAGATATTCTAAACATTTCTAGAGTCCCAGTCTTATCGCTACCGTTTTCTAGAAAAGATTGGCCTTTTTCTTCATTTCAATTGTTCTTTAAATTTAAATTGATTCAGCTCAGTTAGCAGTAAATGAAGAGATTGATTGGTCATATTATTATCGCGTAAATATTCAGTTTCGATTTTTCAAAGGAAATATTTGATCTCATTTGACTAATTTACAATTCATGCGGTGTCCACGTTGTTGTTTTTCTACAATAATTCGACAAACGGAATTTTCTGTTTTAAAGAAGAAAAAAAATCCAATCCAAAAATGAAAGGGCTCTTATTTGTGCTGCCATATAGAAATATCATGAACAACGGGCTATGGTCTGATGTTTTGAGCCAAGTGAAAATTTTTTATATTATTCCAGGTACTAAACAAGGCTTTACGAGAAAACATTACACAGACTGTGCCAAGACGCCCTTGTTGCATCAGGTAGAAAAGAAAATTTTAAAACGAAAAGTCATCTTCCGTTTACAGATCCGATGCACTACCACCCGCGCCCTTCCTACACATTCACACACTTGCACAAGTATGGATACGTACACGCCAGCGTAATGTTGAAGCTCCCTGAAGTCTCACTCTCGCAGTTTCTTGTTATTTATTGTGTTCATTTCAAAAGTATCCATCTTTAACAGCTCTTGACCTGGTGTGATTATTGCTTGAAGTGAAGATACATCGATACAGCGACTGAGGGGGAAGTTCAATAATGGCATCCAGATAATTTTAGGTTTCATCCTTTCTCCCTCAGCCTCGTTTTGAAATTTCATATGGTACCTCTTACCTTGCGGTATCTCATTCGAAAGGTCATACAAATCTTTCTTCAACCATGATAAAAAATGAAATCGATCGATTGGTTCTTAAGATAGACTACATAGAAGATGGAATTCATACATTCCATCTTGTGTGTAGTCTATCTTAAGAACGAATGGAGTCAATTTCATTTTTTTTCATGGTTGAATAGAAAATTTTATGAAATTTCAAGTGATGTATCACAAGGTAGGGGAGAGGTGCCATTTGAAATTTCAAAGTTGATATGGGTGGAGGTGAAGGGATAAAATCTAAAATTCTCTAGGTAGCATATTTAAACTTCCTCTTCTATATCTAAATCGACATGTTTTTACTCAAAACAATAATCACATCAGGTCCAGACTTATTAAGGGTAGATACTTTTAAAATGAACACGCTGTATAAATTAATATTTATGAGTCTCTAATAAGTTTATAATTAACAGTATTTTCGTAATGAAATTTCAAAAAATTTGTTTGGTATATTAATAATGCTGACTTTAAACAGCTCCAAATGGTTCATAGAGTAGTGGCCAGGGATGGTGCAACCCTTTTTCGCTATCACAATGGTTCCTTTGGTCTAAGTGTGTCCCAGCCCAGGACAGCCACTCAAACCTAACCTAATCATATCCAATATAAGTTGTATGTCGTACATACCGATATGCATATAAACAATTTCCACTGCATTATTGGGTGAGCTTTTAGTTTGATTTCATATGATAATATGCGACCACAAAAGAGTAGAGCAACAAGATATATACCCACGGTAAGTATTACCATTAAAGAACCAAGTCGTGTTTTTTTATCTTTTACTTTTTACCTTTTACATACATGCATACATTCATACATACACACATACATACTTATACATAATAGTATAACAAGTATACATTCATTTTATAACAGAGTGCGGCCTCGGCTTCTTTCACTATCTAAATTTAACATCATTCTGAAATGATTGGCCGACAGCAGTTACATTGAATTTTATATAAAATATCTGTACGTCTATAAGAAACCTTAAATATAACTGAAGTTATAAACCATACCACTTATATTGTACAATAAAATGATAAAGAGTTATTATCAAACTATGTAGAAGAGAAACACTCACTTGTAATCCACTGCTTTTGGTGTACAAATTCAACAGAATCAACTGCTGACAAAATACGAGTGAGGTGAACTTTCACACGTGTTTTTATTTTGATCTTATGAATGCAAATATTTTGCTTAAATGATTTTACACAGGGCGGATTGGTCATGCGGGATTATGAAAGGGTTCCTAGTAAGGCGGTAGCTAAAGTAATTATAAAATAGGTCGGTGATTCCAGGTTTCGAAAACTGTTTTTAACGTCTTTGGCAATTACTGAGGGTATATCATATAGAAAAATAATGAATTGCTTGTTACTTTGCGATGTTATATTTTCATGGTTAAACGCCAGAAGTAATTTCCCACACACTTCGGGCGTTTATAAGAATACCTTGGACACTGTATGGGAATACCTTGAACACTGGGGATGAAAATAGGTTAATTACTATTTCTTAAATTCATCCTCAAAGGGGTGAAATGATGGCGGGGAAGACATTACGAATGAGAAAGACTTCTTGGCGTTCATGGTTAAACGCCCAAAGGATATCGGGGATACCTTGAGTAAGGCGCGACTTACATTACTTACTTTACATTCTTATATTAATAAAATTGAGATAGATATCTTTATTTTTTAAAGTATAAATTTTTGAGAGATACAAAGTAGGGCCGGTGCTGGATAGGGATGAGTGTGCAAGATATGAACACCACATTCTATCTATTGATCCGTGTTCAAAAAACCATATAGATTAATATTCCGGATGATACCAGAAAAGCTATTGGTCCAACTTTTGTATACTTATACCCCCCCCCCCTCACAGAAACAGGTAAATGATTTTTTGAACATAGTAAAGCTGTCATATGATTTTGAACCATTTAATGTCAAAAATATCTCGTGTGTTTTTTTCCTTCAGCGTTTTCAATTCACGAACAATGAACTTTTTGCAGGCAAGTCTATTATTATTATTTTCTTTAGTATATTATCTTTCTTCTCATGCCATCGCATCGATTGGTTTACAGATCGGTTCATACAATACCAAAAGTAACTCAATATACGTAACTTCACTGATCTACTAACCAATCGAAATTCGTATCAGAAGATAGTCGTATAGGCTTGGCTGCAAAAAACCATTCATGAAAAAGTTTGATTAAAATTAATTTAATTAAAAATAGTTATGAATACTTTTTGATAGAAAACTTATGATAGGCGTGTTTAAAAATGAATAAAATTTCATTAAAAAATTTGTCTCATCTGGTTATCACATGGGTGAAGAAACTTAAATTCTAAATATTTAATTTGCCAATTAAGTGCTTAAATTCTTCTTAAAAGCCACAGCTTCTTGTAAGAATGTGATTGTAAATGTTAAACGCAATAGACCTTTGGCATGCACAAACTTGATAATCTGTTTTATCTAAAATTTCACGATCTTTTTGACGGGTAATTTATTTTATTAAGAAGTCGAATAATGATTATAACAAGTGTAAAATCGATAGAAAGCTGGAAAAAAACTGTTTCTTTTGACTTTTGACTTTAAATAACTAATTTGTGACGTGAACAAACTTACGTCTTCAGCTTTCTACAATAGGGGATCGGACTTAATTTTTTTTAATCACGTCAAGTGAAGAATTCCCACTTCACGAATAGAAAAATTAAAATTCCTAACTAAGCAAAGAGGAAGATACCCACTAGTGACGTCATACGTGGGTATTTGCTAAAAGGAAATGAGCAACCGTTGAATGCAATCTTTGATTGCTTATAAATGTTTCGTTTTTTAATCAATTTTAATTTCACTTTCAAATTTTGTCATATTATCAAGCCTAGTTTCACTTTTTTATGGGTAATATGGCCAATTCGCCATCGGGATTATCCTCTATCTATTTATAGGTAATATGTAAGTAATGTTATATTCGAAAGTTTAACTCACCAGTTTTTATTTAGTGATTTAATACTAAAAGCACTGCGTTATGTAGGTTTTAATAGTGTTGTGAACTTAAATAAAACAAACATAATATAAAAGACATTTTAATTTCCGGGTTTGGTTTTGTTTGTTTTAAGAAAAGATAAAACAACAAATAAGAGTAAGTAAGTAAAAAGCGGTTAGTTTGTTATGTTTGTGTTTGTTAAAAAATATATTTAATAATAAACAATATATTTATTGATTTCCTGGTTTTGAAATTGTCACGAATTTCTAATAAATTTTAAACGATTTTATTTTCAGTTTTAATTAATGAAATTAGTACATACTATCAATCAAGGAGAGAAACAAGGCGGCCAGGATGAGAAAAGGAATCTATAGTTACTATAATGGGGTCTACACACAAATAACATACTGTATGTACACTACAAGTAAGAAAGTACAAAAAATTAATTTAAAAAATAAAAAAAAACAGGATTTCGTTTAATAAAATCTGAAAAGATAAAACAAGACTAGTAGTTTACATAGCGACTTAACAGTTCGGGCCCATAATTAGGAAAATTTCATCCGATCATAATTTTAGTCCCCGGCTGTTGAGTCGTTATGTGAACTACTGGATTTGTTTTTTTATTTTCAGTTTTTATTTATCGCAGTTGGATTTTTTTTATTTTATACTTTTTAGTTAGGATTTAACAATACTTCAATGATACCCCATTTACCATAGTTCATCGATTTTCATTTTCAGTTTCATGTTTGTATGTTTGGTCTTTTATGGCGTTATTAAGACCAAACGCGCTAGCTGATTTGCATGATTCTTATGTCAATCGATTTGTTAATATAATAACTACTCAATGATACCCCGCTTAACATAGTTCGTCGAATTTCATTTTTTTTCTTTTTCCAAAATGGCCCTCGGTTGGCCACCTTGTTGAATTTTCATTAATCCCATATCTTGATCTCTAGTGTATACATTTATAGACTGATAATAAACGCATAGCCACTCCTTTGCTTCGCGCAGTAGGGTAACAAAAATGAGCCTTAACTGAAAGTAACAGAGAACGTAGGAAAAACAAAAAATATAAAGGTTCCTTTAACAACCGAGGGACCATTTGAATGCCAAAAGTAACTTTGAAAGCGAATTTAGCATATTGACATATTTTACATAGCACAGGCAGGGAAACTGAGTTACAAATGACATTGAGACGCCAATTTTTATCGGGTAGATCAATCTTGAACGAAAGCTAATATCTCTAATATATTATAGAGAAGCTTTGGACGTCGAAAAGCCAGACTACAGAATGGATGCAAGGGTCAAGCTCTTGATAATAAACGAGGCATATAAAAAAGGAATGGCAAACAACTTTAGACGGCCACAATGAAAGTTCAAGAACCAATACAGGCGACTTTAATTTCTACTATGTTCTAATGATATGAAGAATAGGTGATTAGCAGATGATAACTTCCATTAACGCGTCAAAGAAGGGCATCGAAGAAAAAAATTTCTCGGTTAAACAACGTGGAACCTTACGGATTGCAACAGAGCCTGCATACTTTGAGCGAGAAAATAAACAGCTAAAAGTATGCAAATATTAAAATACAATCAATACATTCATTATTACCGGATAATTAAAGAAAACTGTGTAGTCGGGATTAATTTACACAAGTGAAAAATTACAAACAACTATTTCCGTAGGCTGTGTAACAAGCGGGCAAAGATAAATAAACACAATTTCCTAAAGGACCTGTAGAAACAGTAACAAATATAGGGGTCAAAATCCTTCAAGCCACTATTTAGAACACTGTGTTATGGGCTTTGTAGCAATTGTAGTATTACAATAGACCACGGGTCTCCGAATAGAAGTTCGTTTTTAGATAGACCAAACTGTTAAATCTCACATAATTAACGAAGGTCGTTATTACATGTATGTAATTTAGTGTTTTGAGCTCAGAGTTTAGTCAACATAATCGTTAAAAAGTTGTTACCTCGTACGGCGATATTTAAATAGCAATGTAAAAATTAAATATATCAATAAGCTATAAAAAATACCAACAGTAATAGTCTGGAGACTGGGAAATCAGTCTAGTTAACCAGTTCAATGTTGGATTCGGAATGATGTCTAGAAAAATGTGCCAGAAGTGTTTTTCACCACATAAAAAATTGCAAAAGTTGTAAACAATTAAAGATGAAAAAAAGGTATTTCGTTTTTCGCCAATATTTCATAAAATATTAAAATTAGAGATATTTTAAGAAGATTCTTTAAAAAGATTCTTAAATGGGAGGAAATTTCCAACAAAAAACTCCTCCTTCTGGAAGTCTATCTCCATTATTATTAATTTTAATTTAACGCTGAAAATGGGTCTTTTTGCGTCATTTTTAGATTGATGGTATATCGTCAAAAACGAGTATCTCACACTAAATGATTTTTGTAAGAATTAAATATTATTTTTAAAATTTTGTCTATTGTGAACACTCTAAATAATTTATTATCGTTGTAAATTTATGTTAAATTTAATTAAAGAGAATTGAAAAAAATACACTCGAACCAGGACTCGAACCCGGACTTCTTTGATTCATGTCAAGCGCCCTACCAATTAGGCTATTCGAGTTCTAGACACGAATGCAATTTTTTCAACTCAATGAATTTTTTACTTTGTTTATCCACTTTATTTATTATTATTACTTATTATTGTTGTTCACATTTTATTTATGTTAAATTTCTTATGTTTATTCAAAAAACTTTCGATTTTATTGTAAACTAAAAAAAATGTTTAAACAATTGGCGTAAATTTTTTTAACTCTTGTATTTTGCCGGCCCTTACGTACGGAACTCAGACTTTAACATTGGCTCAGAAACACCATAAAAATTGAGGTCCTGTCAGGGAACAATGGAGCGGAGTATATTAAAAATTAAAAAGATGCTTAAAATTAGAAGCTCCAAGATCAGAGAAAAATCAAAGGTTACTGTTATGCTCCAATTAAAAAACTAAAGTGCTTTTGGGCAAACGAACGCTGGATGGGGCGTAGCACTGCATGGGCACCATATGACAATAAGCGAAGGACAGATCATTCAATTAAAAAGTGGAGGGATGATATTGTACAGTTTGCGAGACATCAATGGATCAGATTTACATATTATTACTCGCGCAAGTTTTTCCTTATTCCTTTATCAAATTCCATGATTTTTCAAGCTTATTACGTCTAGGTTTGACCAAATACATACTCACGGACTAAAAATGTGCCGCTTAGGTCAAAACACGCTGGACAAATAATTTGAAGGAAAAAATATTATAATTTTCAGTTATAAATTTATTAGGCAAATATGTTAGTTTTTACAGATGCTCTTCTAATACTCTAGACATATAATAACTATTTTTAATACATGCTCTCCTAATATAAATATAAGAACTATTGACTTTTTTCACCTTTTCTACGAAATTTGTTGTTTGTTATTTTTAGAAATGGGTACAGGGTATTTACGGGTTACAGTTACTACGACAGCTTAATTCCTCACGGGTTGAGCTAGTTATTGTTATTATAGTAAAATGTACACTTACTCAAGAGATCTTTTAATTCCCAATTTTAATTCCTGAACTATACAAAAGATTATGAACTTTTCTAAGAAGTAAACGGGATAAAATCCTCTTAATTATTCTAATAGATGTTTTTAACTTAGCAACAAAATCAAAGATTTCAAGTATCTTTTTTCCCAAGCAGAAAGTATAAAATGTACACTCATTTATCTAGTACCTAGTTTGTTTGTTTTCTTTAACTTTCAAGAGTTTCGTATTCTTCAATAACCAACTTAAAATGTACAACATTAGTGTTGGGTTGCGCAAAAAGTCTGACCAAATAATTTAATTTAATTTGTAAAGTAATACTTTTTCCAGTAATTATTTTCCTTCTTTTTTTAAACGATAAAAAACAGAATAAAATTTTTTAATGACCTCTAATACCCAAATATATCGACATAAATAAAATTTATGCTCAAAGTGCGTCTCAAGTGAATTTTGATAAACTGGGACTAATATTTCCGACACGACGCGTAGTTAAACAAGGAGATCCTTTATCTCCGAAACTTTTCAACGCCGTATTGAAATTATTCAAGTGTAACTGAAAAAAATGCGAGCTTAAAATCAATGGAGTTAATCTTTCACGTCTCTGTTTTGTCGATGACATTGTTCGGATTTCTGATAATATACAAGAATTGCAAATGATGAAAAATACATTAAATTTTCTTCAAATCAACATCGGGAAATATTAATTTATGTCAAACAATTGCATTCGATAGAAGAGCGAACATTGAATCGCACAGAGGATATCTTCGGCGTGGAAGAAATATTGGTCTCTGTGATATAGTAGTTTAACAAATATTATCACACGTCGCCAGCGCGTGCTCAGAGCCACAACCAAAATAAAAGATGTGAAAGTTTGAATTAAAAAGCAAAAAGTGAATTGGACTGGGCACGTGATGCGCAGGACTGACGATCAGTGGACAACGAGAACACTTTTTTTTTTGGATGTTGTATGATGGGACAAGCTGGAAAGGCAGACCAGGGCAAAGATGGGTAGATGATATTTAATAGTTTGCTGGTAGTTGTTACTCAAGTATTGCGAAAGATAGTGACATAGTATTGCGAAAGACAATGTTCTATATTTTAGATAGAACAAAGTGGCACTCTTTGGAGAAGGCCTTTGTTCAGCAAGTGGGCTAAGTGGGTTTATCATTAATGTCCGAACATGAAGTTTTCAAGATTTTTTTTTTATGTGTTTTATTTAAGAACAATGAATCTAATACATTTCAATAAATAAATTACTTAGCAAATTAAAGCAGATGAAAATAGGATTAATAATTAAGTATATATGTTACAGGAAAAGTCAATTTTTAGTAGGAATTGACTCTTCCTAGGCAAAGTAAACTCGTACTAAAAGCATCAGTAACAGTTGATTGAAAATTGGTAAACACACTTTTCCTAGGAAGAGTTAACTATGCCTGCTATGGTTTAGTAATAGTTGATGAAAGTAAATTAATTTAGTTTTAGTGTAATAAATATGTCATCTTCCTTGTTGTAACAAATGATAATCTACATTTCTATAAGTTTTTTTTACGGTAATGATATACGGACATTATTGTGATTTTAGCGTGAGTCACGCTCATATAATTTGGAATAGTTAATTAGCGTGAATATAATATCGTGCAAGCTTTTTTTGACGAAAAATTTAGTTTTATCCTGTGATTGCGTTCATTTATTAATCTACGTGTTGGCCATGCCTTTAATGGGGTCGAGTTAGGACGGGTTTTTTTGTTTAACCCTGTGATTATTTTGTTTAACGTTAACACACTGAGTCTCAGAAAATCTGAGAAAAGCTCAAAAACCTTAGATAATAATCTGTTCACGCTTATCATATACTCCAAGTTATGTTAACGTGAGACTCACGCTAAAAACATAACCTCACCTTTTTTTATTTTTATTTACAAGTTTTGCCTTTCTTATTTGTTTTTTATTAGATGATAAACCGTTTCATTGCAAAAAGTCAACTGTTACTATCTCAAGACAGTGAGAGTATTGTTACCCTAAAAAGAGTCAACTCTTAATGAAGGATCAACTTTTCTTGTAACATATACAGTTAATTGTCAGGATTGAACGATTGATTAATTGATAAAACTAGTTAATTTAAGTGTAACGTAATCTTCCTAACGTTGTAATTATAAATTATACACATACGGGAAAATTTGAGTCTACAAGCCATTGATGTGAGGAAAGTTATATTAGTTAAGTTTAAGTAGTTTCTTTACGTATTATCTGAGATCTATTTTGTTGATCTTATAGAAACACATTCTTGAACTTAAAACTCTTAAAAATTTTTAGACATGTTTTTTCGGCACCTCTTTCTATTGCTAGACCTCACAGAGCATTATTTTATTTCTTTCATCTTGCATCTTTTAAACTGTTGGAGATAGAACGAAAGTTTAAATGTAAAAAATGTTCCTTATTTAAAAAATAAATAACTTTTGTTTGAAACATTTTTTCGTAAACACGATTAATCACGGCTTACCCTTAAGGGTGCAAATTAAGCGCAAATTGTATAGTATGTATTATATGGGAATATCGGTTTGTACGTGTAATGTTACAGTGTAATCAACACTGTCTATACATCTTATTTCAACAATTTACTCAGTCAATTGTTTGTTTTCACTTGTTTAGATAAAAATAAGAACTAAACAGCAGTAGTTATTTATATCGGCGTGTTCTTTATGATTTGAAATAAAATTCTACTTCAAGAGCGTATATCGCCAAAACGAAACGGCTTTTGGCGGAGCATGTTTAGCTAAGTGGACTTATTTTGAGCTAAGCTATATATCTAGAACGTTGTGAAGACCTTTTAAGGGCACCTTGTATAAATGACTTAATATCTCAATCACGTGCTTGAATTATGATTGTTTATTTTCATGTTTAAAAATGAAAATTTCAAAAAAATTGTATATGTGATTTTGGCAGAATATTAAGAAACGAATCAGCTCTAATTGAAAGCTGAATCAGAATTGTTTAGTCCAGCACTACACGAAAAATTGTGAAAAGAATGTTAAGAGGTTCTATAACTGTTTGCTGATGAAAATAATAATATGGACTTTGTGGCTCTTAATAACACAACCATAATATAATGCCAACATAACCATTGGAATGCAGTAGATACCTGGCCAGACACATACACAGGTATATGTGTATATAAAGAGTGACACGTAAGTGGATATACAGTTATATATGTATGAATTAGTTTCTATATTATTAATCGTCAATTATTATAAATGATTTTATTGTGTGAAGTGCAGAAAAATTTTGTATCTTTGGTGTTCGCACAAGAAACGCTATGCCAAATATAGCTCTAAGCAAAGTGTATATTTATATGGAGAATCACACGTTGATCACGATGCTAAGTTTTCCCAGGCGTGAAACACTCTCAAAAAAGCCTCTTAAAAAGTAAATACCTCAACACGCAAGCTTTAAATGAAAAATTTTTCAAACAATACTCATAATACTCATAATATTTATTTTAAAAAAAAAAACGTTAATCGAAAAAATTGACCCGGTAATTATTGTTGTAATTACGAGTTGGTTGGGTTGAGTTTGTCGACTACAAGGAAGTTGGTTGGGTTCGAGGAAGTTTTCACGCACTATTATATAAATTTTTTGTCGGTCAAGTTTTTCCTTAATATATAAGAAACAACTCTACCATTCTTAAAAGGGTAATGGTTGAATTATTTAAAAAAGTCAGCCGTACCGTGATTTTTTTTTTGCAAATTTCCAAAACCTTTTTTTTTCATTGCAATTTATTCACAAAAACAAACGGTTTAAAATATTATCAATATGCATTACTTGTAATAACCTATATGTTTTGAGGATGTTCCTCCCACCGTCGGAATTTGTTATAGTACCTTCGTAATCGTCGTTCGATGTCCCACGCAAATTCATATATTGTCTAAACTTTCAAAAAGTATTTTCACAACATGTTCTGGTATTATTACCCTATTGATAAAATAAGAACACACATTATCCACAAGGAAAGTATTTATAAACTAGCTGACCCGGTAAACTTCGTTTCACCTACAATTTATTTTAATTTTTGAGATAATTGATTTCTATTAACCTGCAGCTTCAATAATAGCTACACTATGGTTGGCTCCGCTTTACTTTCAACTTACAAACTTACAAACTTTAATTCTATCTCTTGAAAAGATAGACGATCTTAACCTGACTCGGGTCTTCGACCCCCGGACCTTTATGTGCTGAACACAAACTTTATGTCCATCTTTTGGCCAAATAGACGTTCTTCGACCTCGTATCTCGCTGTGCTCGCTTGCAGTTCAAATTCATTAATCTACTCGATAAGTGGGGCCAAACACAAACGTTACCAAATGTAATAATTACAATAGAAATAGCGGTGTCCCATCCAAGTACTAACTGTGACAAATGTTGCTTAGCTTCAGTGAGCGAACGTGTAGTTCTTTTGAAGTGATGCGCGTTAAACAATTGGTATTTTAATTATTTGTGGAGATATTACTTTTTGAATTCGACCTTTATGAAAATTATTCAGCTAATTGAAAACTCAATTCAACCAGGATACGTTATTTATCAACTACTAATAATAAAAATAATAATACTTTTTAAAATTGTATACCCACTTCCACTCCACTCTGTACAAATGTAACCATGAATAACTAAAATTACTATCTTAAGTGTGTATCTCTATCTCTTGGTGCGGATGTGCTCTTTTTCTTTTCTTTTTCTTCTTCTCTATAATAATGTACACACATTTGTGGGTATTTTTTGTACTTCAAAAGGTACGAGAGATACACAGGAATTTCGTTTTTTTTTTGTTTGTTGTGGTTCTTGTATCAGATATATAAACGATTTATAAATTTCTAAACTTTTAAATTATTCACAGATTAAATTTCATTCAAAAATAACACCGGAAATGGATTGTATTTATTATATAACAGACAAAAATTATCACTGTCCAAGCTAAAAATATTCTCTAGATTAAAAAAAAACTTCATTGAAATCTATTGTTCAAAACAAGCACTGTTCTTCCTTGTTTTACTTCCTCATAGCAACTAAAGAAATAATTGTAATCGTGAAAAAGTTGGTTATTAAGTTTTCTATGGAAATATTTATTACTAGCTTGATACCCGCCCGCTTCGCTGAGCTTAAAAGTAAAAACTACCGAGTTATAGCCTCCACCTCCTTTGCTGTCACTCATTCCCCTTCAACAACACTCGAAATAGGGGTAATTAATATATAATAGGTGCAGATTTCAATTGTTTTGGAAATAGTCTTGATTTATTGACTGTATCAGAAAAGGTTGCCATGAATTGTATCTTAATTCAATCAAATTAAACATTGGACCTTGCATCAAATCAGATATTTTTGATTTTTTGCAATTTATGTAAAAGCAATTCTGAATCCAAGTTTTCGACCTCGAAAACAACCGGATGGATCATGTCGAAAAATAAGAAAAACCTCGAAAAAATAACCTTATTTCACTTTGCCGATTCTGACCTGGAAGTACTGCTATTATATCAAAAACTGTTGGATTTATTTTTAAGGAAGGTTAAATTTGCAACAATTTGAGATCGATCCGATTTTCATAGGACCGATAGTTTCGGAGATATAGCTTTTGAAAGTTTGTCTATTTTTACAAATTAGACGATTTTTCGCGAAATTCCATCTTGTAAACTGTTAGAGATAGGTATTAAATTTTGTGTGTAACATTTTCTACAGAACTATAAAAGATAGGGATTTGAAAACTTGCAGGTAGATTCAACTAGTCGTCTTTTGAAACAATTTGGAAAAAGAAAAAAATTCTGGAAAATTAATGATGCTTACGAAAAAATATTCCAAACCGAAATTGCTAATTTTTTTATTTCTATTTTTTTTACATTTAAACTTTTGTTCTGACTCTAACGTATATGTATTATCAAAGATAATAACTGGGAACTCTAGAATTTTTCGAAATAAATTTCCATTTTTGCCTCGATTTCCTAGACCAATTATATAAATACGTTCGACTACCAAGTAGTCAACACCAGTATCCATTAGCTATAAATAGCGTATGGAACTCATTGCTACGGAATTCTAAATACAAGGCTAAAATTATACAAGGGTTCTGGGGCGAAAGAAGAATGAAGGAGGGTTTAAATGGAATTTGAACGGCGAAGCAGGCAGATAAGGGTTACTATTTTATATATTTCTAGAATGAAAATTTTTAAAAGATATTAAAATGAAAAAAAAAATGTTGCTTTGATAAATACAATAGACAACCAGATAAAAAAGTAACGGTATTTGTCTGTATAATAATTACAAAACAAAAGAAAATTTGTATAAATAATATTTTTTATTTTTTTAATTAGACATAACATACCTTGGATATTATAAGCTAAACAACAATTTCCTGAATCTTACATATTTGTCGACTAATTACTAAATAAGACGAGATTCTATGACCTTTAAAATATTTTTCACTACAATATATTAATATATCTTTATGGATGACTTAAAAAATGTTAAGTACCTATTATTTCGTCTAGGTATACAGAATGTTCGATTTACATAAATATCACGCATATGACAGAGTAAATGCGTTAAGCAATACATCTAAGTAAGAGGTATTATAGATGTTTTATGAAATTACAAAAGTGGCGTGTATGGTGGCTTATATGTCGTAGTTCATCTATTCAACTAAGAAACTTCCACTCTCCAATCTTATCATGTGTTAACGCATATCGAAGCTTCAACACATGTATATAATACCTCTCACTTAAATGCATTGCTTGACGCATTTATTCTGTCATACTCGTGATATTTATACGCCTAGATGTAAATAGAACATTCTGTATAAGATATCTATCGAATGTAATAGCCTGGTTATATTGAAGTCATAAAATAAAGTAAATTTTGAAAACAAGAATATATATGCTCATCTGAAATAGTTATGATAAGTAAAATCGTTATTACAATGGGGGGATCTCTAAGATTCAAAAGTTTTTAAAACAGGGCGAAATAGAGGGGTCCCCGACTGTAATGACGATTTTACTTATCATAACAATTTCAGATGAACATATATATTCTTGTTTTCAAAATTTTAAGAGCGTGATTTTGTAATCGTCAGAGTTTTCCACTTCCCAGTGGAAAAGATAAAAAAATTTCATCATTCGAACTTTATTATTGCCGGGGTAAAATTGTAAAATGATATTTCTCAGATTTTCTTTTTATTAATGATATTAGAGACACAACGCAACCTTGTCAAAAGCTAATACGTTATCATGTTTTTTTTCTTTTCTTTTTATTATTAAAATTAAACTATTGCAAATCGCCTATTATTATTGTTACTTTTATTATATTATCGTTTTTATTTTTTTATTTTTTTAACAATTTTTATTTCGGGGAGCTTCGAACCCTCCAGCGGGGGCTTCGCCCTCTGACGTTAAAAGTATACAAATGATAAGTGATAATAATGACAATCATACAATTTTTCATTCGGTACAAAAAACTGTTTAACAGATTTTGCTCAAAATCTAATCAGGTCTAAGTTACGTAATTATGCGTTAAATGAAAACTATGGTCCCATATCAATGTCATCATTTGTTCTCGTGATACGCGAGGCGAAAATTGAATCCGAACATACATACATACAAACATCCTTTTAAAAATCATACTAGTCGACTCTAAAGGCCTTGAAACGTGGAGATTTGTCTAAATTTTCAATTTGCAAAATCGGACCCATTACAATAAGTATCCCACTGGTAAGTTAATATGCCTACTTTTGAAGTTATTTATTTATTTAAATAATGATAATTGATTTTGACTTATATATTAGTCCAACTTCATATTTAAAAAAAATCAAGCTTTGTATTTAAAAATGCCTTGGTGCTCGTACATCCTTAACCATCCTTAATACGCTCATTTTTCCACACATCATGTTTTCATAATTATCGTCATTAGTAGAATACTGCTTCGACTGCCACCACGAATATATAGTGTGTCCCCGGATATAGGTAACTATACTTGTAAATTTCCTTATTTTGCATTTTAAGAAAAAAAGTCATTCTTTATAAGAAGTTTTGCTTATTCTGAAGAGTATGAAGGTATATTTAAAAATTCTTAATAATGTACAGGGTAGCCAAAAATTTGGAATCACTATTTTTATTTTTGGTAAATTACTTTTCTTTTTTATAAGTTGGCGAAATGTTACTAAGAAAAGTTAACCGCAATTAAAAATTATGAATCTATACAAAATATCAAGAAGATCCATGTGCTTTAATTATAGCATCATTTTTTATTTGAACAAAAGCTCTAAAACGTAAGAAAAAAAAAATAAATCAAATAACATGTACTATACGAGAGTGTAATTTTTTATGGACTAGCTTAGAAAATTAAAAAGAAAATTTATTTTCTCGGATAAACATTCACTGAGAATGGAATTGTCAAATTTGGAAAGATTTGCTTGATATTTTGTATAGAGTCATAATTGTTAATCTCGAGTAACTTTTTTTGTAACATTTTGTCAACTTTTAAAAACGAAGGGTAGTTTACCCAAAAAAAAAAAAAAAAAAATAGTGATACCAAATTTTTGGCTACCCTGTACATTATTTAGAAGTTTTAAATATTCCTTCATACTTTTCATAATAAGCAAAACTTCTTATAAAGAATGACTTTTTTTCTTAAAATGCAAAATAAGAAAACTTACAAGTATAGTTACCTCTGTATACCGGGGACACACTGTATAAGGTGTCTAGCTAAGTTGGCTACATATGGAAAACTTTTTTATTATAAGGTTTATGACAAAAAAGTAATATTTATAAAAAGCTCTGCTTTCTAAAATATTAGCATTGAGCTATTCACTTTTGATATCGAATATACAGGGTGCACAAATTCAGAAAGTTCGATAGGAATGTTAATGAACGTTTATAAAAGACCATTTTGAACAGATAATAAGGGAAACGGTTCAAGAAATCACTCCCGAGATATGTAGGACTGTATTTAAACAATTTTGTAAAAGAACAACTACATGTGTGGAACGCGAAGGTGGATACGTTGAGGCGAAAACAAACTGAGCATGTGTTCGTGTGAGCCAAGATTTATTTGTTTATTAGTAGGTAGTTGATTAATTTTTTGAAGTAAATATATAAAACATATTTAAAGTCAGAGTCAATCCAATAATTATATTAGATAAATTTTTGGGTAGTTAATAAATACACAAAGCATTCCAATATATTAATTTGTTTCTTCTATACGTTTTAAAATTGTTTTGATAGGTAAATAATGTTAATTATGTTTTTGTTTCAAATAATGTGCCTTGTCATTCGGAATCACGTATTTTTTGTTTGTTTAGTAGTCGTTATTAGATGACTTAGTAATTTTTGGGTTTTTTTTTTGAAAATTGTTTTTTTCAAACTTTTATTATTAAAATATGAATAAGATAATCAGTTAAAAATAATTATTTCCATGGAAATATTTTGAAACATAAAATATGTAAAAGTGGGGAATTTAAAATGATTTTATAACGCCAATTCTATCAAGAAGATATGGCTATATACACTATTAATAACGTTTTCCCTATTTTTATTTATTGATATTATTTGACCCTACTTGAAACCAAGCATTTCAAAATTCCACAAAACTTCTACTAGGAAGAACCCATATAGCACTTAATATCACAGAAATTTTTTTTTATTAACTCACTCAATTGTTTATTTTCACTTGTTTTTACCCCGACTGTACAATGGCGAGGGTAATGTGTTTTAGTGATATGTATGCATGTTCATATGTTCGGACCTTGCTTCTAAACTATTTATCATAATTTGATAAATAAGGTATCATTGAAAGCGTCTTAATCATCCGCTGGTGACGTCACATTAAATTGAATATGGCTCCCTCTATAGGACATAAAGTAATGTACTGAAAACTAATTTTTATTTCAAATTACCGTGTTAGGTATCAAATAAAAATGCGTAATTAACACTTTTCAAAAATATACACCCAGTATATATTGTTATACTTTCTCACGAAATTAAACCCCAAAATAGTTTAAATAAAATAAAGTTCAAAAACTAAAATCCCGACGACTACAAAATCACGCTCTTAAAATTTTGAAAACAAGAAAATATTTACAACTGAAATTGTTATGATAAGTAAAATCGTCATAACAATCGAGGGACCTCTTTTCCGTCCTGTGGAAAAGTGTTTAATCTCTGAGGTCTCCCGACTGTAATGACAATTTTACTCATCATAACAATTTCAGATGAACATATATATTCTTACTTATTATTATTGTTCACATTTAATTATTATTTTTTTTTCAATTCTCTCTTTAATTATATATATTCTTGTTTTCATACTTTTAAGAGCATGATTTTGTAATCATCAGGGTTTTAGTTTTTGAACGTTTTTATTAAATAATGTTTTTTCAAATTCATGCGACTTTGTTAACTACTGAGTACTGCGTTAGTTCGTTAGTCCTGTGTTCCCATTTCTGTGACATTTGGTCTACGAGATCTTTGCACGGAATAATTAAGGGCGACAAAACTGCGTCGAGCTCGCAATACTCCAAAGACATCGGCTTATTTCCTGTTTATTACTAAAACTAAATCTCGTAACCGGCAATAAGAGGTAAGATTATTTAAAGGACGATTTTTTTACATTGAGGGGATCAACCTATCATGCCTTCATCACACTTACGATTCATGGGCTACTTTTTTGTCTATTCGCGATGCAGACATGTCAAAAAGTCGCCTTGGATTTATTTCAATTTAAGAGGTACATATCTCCTTAGACCTTGATTCCATGGTTTAAAATTCACTTCTTCGCATGTATTTTTCCCGTGCATCGCCTAGTCCATTCCCCTATTTAATTTTAAAATGATAGAATAATTTGATTGAACTATAATGAATAAATATAATTTAAATGAAATAAATTAAATAAAGTAAATAGCAATAATAATAATTTTTATTTATTAATAATAAATTTAAGATAAATAAAAATAATTATTAATTCAATTAAATGGCAATAGACTGAGTCACATCTAAATAAACCATTATATAGATATAGATATATTTAAATTGTTATTATTATTATTATTAATGTTTACTATTTATTATTGATTACTTTTGATGTGTAGTTTTGGAATGTTTGTTTATCTTGCAAGGAGAGAAAGAAAACTTGTTTTCTAATTATATTATTGTAAAATAAATTATGGGTATACATATAAAATGCAGTTTACGTCAAATATCCAATGTTTATATTCAAAAGTTCGATCTAGCAAACACCAAACTTGAAAATGGATTTGAGATTGGACAAGCATTGATTTGCCAAGGTTTTTCGAAACCTTGGCAAAGGCTAATAAATGAAGTTTTTTTTCTCTAAGCTAGTACTTTTTGCTAAAATGACAGGAAAGAGAATGATATTTTGAACAAAGTCGTTTAACTTACAGCAAGCACACACCACGCTTGTTTCATACATATTTATAAAAAAAATTTTATTAAAAAATACTTTTTAAAGGACAAGCTTTTATTGTACTAAAAAGTAGAAAATAATTTTATCTATAAGTCACGCATACCCGACTATTTGTAAAAGGTTGAGGCGGTTAATTTAAAATACCAAAAAATGAACCGGAAGCCTCATCTACTCCTTTGCCTAATTTCTTTTCGATTCATCCTTGATATTAAGCGCCTCAAGCTTTTACAAATAGTCGGGTATGAGTGACCAATAGATAAAATTATTCTCTACTTTTTAGTACAATAAAAGCTTGTCCCTTAAAAAGTATTTTTTATTAAAATTTTTTATTTAAGACTAAAAAAATGTATTTATATAAAATATGATGGAAGCGATGGGATAATCAGGGTGGCGCAACCTTACCATGCATTGTCATCCAAACTAAATGTGCATGCAAAATTTCAGCTCAATCGGTTGAACATATCTACTTCAACATTGAGTTCAAAGAATCCACCGTAACATGCACACATACATTGCAAGTTAAATAAAAGCTTTAAAAAAAACTACCTTAAGTGTATACAAAAAAAAACTTTAAATCTGATTAGTTGACGTAATTATCACGACATACCATACCCGACAAATATCAGATTATCCAACAGGATCCAGATAAAAACTAAATATGGTACCATAAAAAACGATGTTATTAATCTTTCTGAAGAACTTATGTTTCTGATGTTTTTATGAAATCCGAAAAAGGACTTCAGACCTAAAGGGAACAAATTTCAAAAAGGTTTCCTAAAGAAAGTAACCGTAAAGATGTTAGAAAAAAGACGCCTTAAGTTGCTGATATTTCGCAGTTCTTAGAGAAGTCAGAAAAGTACATAATAAGGAGTGCCTGATTATAACTTCTTACGAAATCAGAAAAAAGACGTTTCAATGAGGCCTTAAGTATTACTTCTGATAGATGTCAGTAAGAATATTTCGTAATATGATCATATGTATTATGATGACTAATATAAGTCAGATAGAAAGCCTTTTATTAGAGCTTTTAATTTTGAGCTTGTTTTGTTGTTTTTGAAGTCCCTAAAGATATTATATTTGAGCTTCCAGAAAGTTAATGAATTCACATAAATGTATCGACGAAATAGTTCAGACCTTATTTTCTTGAAAATTTTGCGACAAGACACAAGAACTTTTCTGAAAAAAAAAATTTAATATGGCGATAAATATAAAGCCGCCAAACAGTACAGCACCACTGAGACAGGGCGATACGTAAGAAGCAGCGCTTTTTTAATTTATTGAACCAACTTTGTTTTTCTCTCTTCAGGTTAGAACACATGAATGTCCACCTTCTCCCACACTGCAATAAGATAACTTATTGTCCGAGGACTAAAAGAAGCAGTTTATTTAACTTATTTAATTAAAAAATTTCCTTGGGCAGAAATATCACTGTTGAAGTGAACAAAATAAATTTTCTCTTCAAATTCGCGTTTCCAAGAATTTATTAGTGACATAGTGATTCCATTGTGATGGTTAAATAATATATAATACACTATTCTAATACTTCAGGGTGGGAAATGTGTAGAGACGTACAAACCAACCGGGCTACAACGTACATTCGATTTTCACCGGATTTATGACATATTCGTAAAAATTTTTCGAAAAAAGGTTGTTTGTCACTTTATAAAGAATAACGTGGCAATATAAACATGACTTTATTTTTACTCCTTTGCGTTATGTAACACCTAGGACCAAATATTTTCGCATTCCGACTAAGGAACTGTATCATCCATTTTGATTATTTAAAAGGATTCATCTATATTAAATTTTTTTACTTATTTCTTCTCAGTTAAGGAGGGTGACTCGCCAGTAATAGAAAAAAATAAATTAGTAGATAATGATCCGAATTTTTAGTATGCTATAGGTCACGAAATATATTATTGTATAAAACAAAAATTTGGGTATCTTACCGTTCAATTAAGAGAGTTTTTATTAATTAAAAATACACTAAATAACATAACCTGCTATGAGAATGGTATGTTATTTAGTGTATTTTTAATTAATAAAAACTCTCTTAATTGAACGGTAAGATACCCAAATTTTTGTTTTATACAATAATATATTTCGTGAACTTTAACATACTAAAAATTCGGATATATCTACTAATTTATTTTTTCTATTATTGCCGAGGGACTTTCCTTAAACACAATCGTTTATTGTTTTCGTCTGCCCAATAGTTTTATCGATAAAAATGGCTAGTGCTAATAAATGTCTGTGATGTTATAAACGCCTTTCACTATTTATTTCTATATTTATAAATAATATTGCAAAAATTTTTAAAGCTCAGTTTACACTTGTCTTTAACAGATAGTCACGGAACTAAGTTGTTTAATTATTCCTCAAGTGAAAGTAACTTAATGGAAAACGATCAGAAGTGATACTCAATTAAACATCCAGGATTTAAGTTTAAGATGACAAATATATATTTATATTAGTTATGTACTATTTATTGTAAACTATTCTCTATCAATTGAATTAATTATTTCAAAATTGTTAATTAGCCATATCATTTTGAAATTGCCTTTAAACTAACTTCCCGATGAGCTAGAGACTTAAAATTTGGAGCATAGCTCAGAAGTGAATGATAATGCATGAATACCAAATAAGCTCCCTAATACTCAAAATTTGTCTACATTTTTCCTAATTTTATTTTCCCTTTCTCCTCTACCTCGAAAAAAGTCCGTCTGCCATATATACTTCCTATGTGAGAAACTGCTATACATCGAGTCAGAAGCTTATCTACCACGCGGCAAACAGTTACAGATCCTGGATTTTTTTGACGTGCCATATCCTAGAATAAATTCGTGTTTACACTACGAAAATCGAAATCAAAACTTTATAATTTCTTTAAATTTGATTTGAATTTATTATGATTTACAAGCACTGACAAATAACTTCACGTCATTTGCATAACTGCGTGGTGACTCTTACTAGATTAGGTTACGTAATTATTGAAAGAAAAATGATGGTAGCTTTGAAATTGCCAACGATGCGACGTGGACGGGTAACTGCTAGTTTTTTATATAACAACTTATTTTTTCAATTCGTTCTTACAATTATTGACATATCGAATGAATACATAAAACCACCGCTGATTCTTAAGGCAGTAAAATTGTTTAACATGAAAAAAAAAATGTTATCGTTTTATGTTTGAAATATGTAAATTTTGTAAAAACTGTTGATTATATGATTTTATTTGCAATATAATTTAAATGAATAATAAATAGATCATTCAAAGAGATAAGTAAAAAATTTAATATATATCCACCCATTAATTATATTATATTCATGTATGAATAATATCACTGGACATTTTGTTTCATTAATAAATTATCTTTACGCAATTAACAAAGATTTATAGTTAGTTAATAGATTATTGTCATTGTTGTATATAAAATAAACGTTCATCATATAGTTTTGGAAATTAAAAAAAGCTAGGGATGAATTACTATAAGTAAAATTAAATGTCTAAAAGGAAAAAATTAATGCATCTTTGAAATTTTCCACAAGTGGTTATTAGGCTGTCAAAACTTCGTAATAAAAAATCCACTCAAAGTCGTACCTAACCCACTTTTTTGTGTGATAATTGGGGGGGGGGGTGGTTTTAATCAGTTTTTTACAAATTACAAAATACCATGCATTTAATAAATAAAAAATATAATTAAAGTTTGTAGCTGACGTATTTGTACATATTTTCTCGACTTTATTTCTTCAAAACTAACCAAGATATGCCAAATTAAAAATGGAATTTTTTTGCTTATTCAATCAAATGGAAAAGTATCCATATTGTAAACCGTTAGAGATAGAACAAAAGTTTAAATGTAAAATTCCTTATAAAAAAATTATCAACTTTTATTTAAATCATTCTTTCGTCAACATCAATGTGGACTTGTGAGGGCGCAGTTCAGGAAAAGACTTTGATGTCCAAGTTTTGATAGTTACTAATCAAAAAGTGTCATTTAATTATATTTCGAAAAATCAACACTTTCCAAGTTATTGACGATTGAAATTCGGAGTATTCAACGTTAAATATCTGAGAAATTGGACGTTTATTGAAAATAGTTTATCATACACTTTTTAAACTAAAAATTAACGGAGTTTTAAAGAAAAGAAAGTTTATCGTACCTTTTTTTATATTTTTTTAACCCAAATGCTGATGAATTTACCACGAGAGCTAAAATCAATGCTTGCCGTTTTTCAAATTACTTGATTTAAATACTGACAACATGCTCAAAAAGATCTGTTAGTTTTGGATGTATAGTTTTCGAAATATTGCAATTTTAATGTAAAAAAAAAATTCCAACAAATGGAAAAATTTGCCTTTATCGTTAAATAACTCGAAAAAATTACAATAATAATCAAGTTCCAAAAAAAGTTTATAGGAAAAAAATTTAGCTGTTTTTCCGCAGAATACATTACTTTGTAAACTTTTTTTTTAACATTATTATTTTTCGTTTTATATTAAAGGATAATTTAATTTTTTTCGAAAAAAAATTTTTTTTTTCTGCTAGCAATTTTTGGGCATGTTGTCAGTACCTAAATAAAGGAAATTGGAAAGCTGCAAGCATTAATTTTAGTTCCCGTGGTAACTGCATCAGTTTTTGTGCTAAAATAAAAACAAATATATTTTTTTCATAAAACGTCCAATTTTTCAGTTATTGGTCTTCAAATACTCCGGATTTCAATCGCCAATAACTCGGAAAGTATCGACTTTTCGAAATATACTTAAATAACACTTTTTGTTTAGATTTTATCGCTCTATCATCATATTACTTTTGATCTAGAGGGTGAACAAAGTTTAATCCCAAATTTTCATCGAAATTGGTTGCTATAGGTCAAAATTTAGAGCTTTCGTCTATTTTTCCTCGTTTATTGGAATACTAACAGAACATGAAAAAATACGAATATATCATAACAATCATCATAACAAAAACACAGTTTCAACACAACAACACAGCATACGGGAAAGCCAAAAGAGATTATTTTGAGCTGCTGTTATAGGTTTCAATTTTCACCAGACATTTGCAAGGTTATTATCAACTAGTAACGTTTGCTTACATATCTTATTAGAGATTTGTTGGTTAATTGTCCAATATAATTGTATACAAACAAATTAATTGTGATTGTATGAGGTTGTTGCATCGAAAGTCATATGGAATGTTAATCCATACAACAGATGGCGTCATTAAACATCGTTCAGACAACATTTTTTTAGGGTCCATAGTTCATTTTGTACTCTAGAGTATAAATAATATATAGATAATGTGTTTGTACCCAAGTTTGGAAGTTATTGAACTAAAAACAGGCTGTTTTTTAACTTGCTATTTTCAATAAGTGTTTCTTCACATTCTATATTATCCGATTTTAGTATCAGCTATGACACTTCCACTTTCGGGGATCTCATCTGGCAGTTGATGTTGCAATAGGGAATATTCATGTATTTTTATTTTATTTTTAATTCATTGTTTACACCGTTATAACATAGTAAAAAATATAAATGGGTAAAAAAATATTAAAAATAGAGAATAATTTTGAGATGTTTAATCGCAGTCCTTTTGGCACTCTCTGTCAGTTGGCGACAGTTCAATGGTACTGTTTAGTACAGGTGTAATACCCACGTATGTAGTAATTACATTTTATATCCATGGTAATACCATACAAAATATAAGTAATTCATACCATACAGTATGTCAACAAGTCTGACAACACACATACTATGACATCACGTACGTTTTAGAAATTGGAATTTCTCTCACTGAATTTGTACTTTTATTAATTAATTTTAAGTTATTAAAAAGATATTAATTACTAAAATAATGTTTTAGTTCAAATGTCCAGCCAATAAAGTTTTTACGGAAAAAATATTTGAACGAAATGGAAATTTCATGAATATTCCCTATTTCTCATCTAGCAGTATGCAAGTAAAAGTATTTCTTGAAGCAGATAAAAGAAATTATTTTTGAAATCATAGATTCGTTTGGTAAGAACACAACACACCTATAATTCCAATGGTACGTATGTCATCGAATAGAATACAAGAATACATAATAAGTACTACATGAATACACATATTATTAAAAAGCAGGCGTTAACAAATAACACCACAATACAATAAACTGGTTAATATACAATTAACACAACCAACAGCTGTCTCAATCAAAGTCTAGCTCTAGATATAATATGCATGCTCTTAGTATTAGTAATCTAACTAACTTTACTTGTAAATATAAATAAATACAAATATTTTTTAATAAAAATAAAGTGTAAAATAAAATGAGTCATCCATCTATACTAGTAAGTACGTAAGTAAGTTTAACTAAACAAACCAGCCAAAGTAAAAAGAGATCTCTTCTTCTAACTTATACTCAACAACACATTATAACTGCCTAGTCGTTTTAAATGATTGATAGTCAAAATACATTATGAAAGTAGATTCGATTTCAAAAATTCTTTTTTCTACTTCTTACTTAGACCCTCAGTAACATTCATAGTCATTAACTTCTGCCTTCAATTGAAAAAGCTGTTTCATCCGAAAATCGAAAGAGAATATAAAATTAATATTTTGCCCCTAGATAATAATACAGTAATAATATAGTAATAATACAGTAACTGTAATAATAATTAAATTTTTCTTTTTTACATATTTTTAACTAAGGACCCCTCGACGATCAGTGGCGTCCACAGTTTTTAGCCAGGGTAAGCAGAAATTTTTAAAAGCAACTATATTATCAAAAATACGGTTGTTGGTTTTGATTCATCGTCATGGTGAGTAAATAATAATGTAGGTATTTTTAACCACAAATATCCATAGATTGGCTGATTTTATTGACTTTATAATTACATAAAAGCAGTTAGAAGATGGTGGTGTGAGTATGCCGATTTTTTCCAAAGTTGTGATACTTAAGGAATTTTCTACGTGTTTTTCAGATTGGTTTCAGATGGTTTTATTGTTGGGAAATAGTAGACGAGGGGAAACGATTGCTGTGTTTGCAACCTGTCAGCCAAAAATCTGAATCAGATCGTTTTGTTTTGATTTTACGATTGAATTTAACTTTAGTTTGTGATAATTGCAAATGTTTGTGATAATTGCGGTGTACAACGGCCTTTCTCGATCACTTGTTTTTTGTCATCGAAAGATAGTTTTGAAAAGGAATAATTTTTTTTTCTATACACACACTATCATTTTTCTCTAACGTTCAAATCTTAAACAGAAGCCTTCTAGAAGCCGGTCGTTAGACAGTAGGGATCGTTTATTGTATGGACATATGTGAAGTGAGTTGAGTGGATAGTTGTGGTCGTTACTCCCCGCGGTGACTGGCCGTACTGGGGGGTGTTGTGGAGATGTTGCTTTATGTCAATACTTTATATTCAGGTTTGGTTTCAGTTGGATGACATTTATGAAACAAGTTTTGTCAGGATATATTTTTAATTTCGCAATCTTCAATATAACAGAACAGCTCCTATATAACAAGTGTAAATGATGGAAATATGGCGGATAATAATATTCTACTTACTGTACATGTCAGATAGCAAACTTCTTAAGATTCTTAGGTAATGCTAGATATGAAGCCAAATTCAATTATCTTATTTTTCTTTGTTCAGCAATTTCTTACGATGCAACGAATAAAAACAAAGAAAAAAAACATTTGGTCTAGGTAAGGATGAAGTAGAAGCTATTGACAATTACCGCCATAGATAAAAGATTTAGTTATATTGTATAGATATCCTTCTCTATAGGAGAACTTCTTACTGTGAAATAGTTCGTGCACCAGTCTTTAGTAGCGTTAGTTTTGCCTGGTGTTTTTTTTAATTCAAAATTTTTATATAATTTTAGTATAATCAATATTTTCAAACATTTTTTTACAATATTTTTTATTTAAAGTAATTTTATTTATTTAATAATTTAAATTAAATTGTTTTTAAATTCAATGATATATTTTGTAGAACTTTTCCGAACTATTTACCAAATTTTAGTTTTTCTAGGGAAGATTTTCTAATTTTGTATTTTTGATACCTTTTCAAAGCCAATTCTTTAATTTAATTCATATGCCTGGAATCCAAACCTTTCAAAATATTGTTCACATTTTTTGTCCAGATGAAAATGTATAAATTAAAAAAAAGGTTCAAAAACATTGTGCCTTTCACAAGTAAAATTTGACATTCCAATACAACTGAACTCGCAAAAATATTTCTATGGTGATAGAAATATAGGTTTTATAATATATGTATATATTTTAAAATGAAATTTTTAATGGTAAATATGTATCAACTACCGCCACACGTGTTTGGTGGAGAAATAAGATGGTGAATTTCTTTACTATTAAGATCACTCAGCATGGTTACCGCCTTAAAAATGATTACGGCTACTGTTACTACGCAATCACTATTACTGATAATGACTGAAAATCATGGCATTCTTGTAATGGATCATACTACTGCACAAACTAATGGCTTTAAAGAAGAGTTAATGGTATTAAAGCGACCATATATTTATTTATATTTTTATATTTATTGGACATATTTGCATGAGTGAAAAATTTGTGTAGGCATATTCCTTCGGTAGATTAACAATTCTAAACAGATTAGATTGAACGATTAACAATACTAAAAGGTTCAGCAAATTACTAAACTAAGCGATATATCTCTTCTCTGACATTTTGAAAATTTCAAATTTCAAAGTCGACAGAATTACTGCTTTGTTGAGTGTCGGACAAAAGTTATAATCATCGGAGAATCGAATATCTTCTTATTTAAAAAATAATTATTCATCAATTTTCAGCTGGATACGCAATTTAAAATTTGCGAGCTGTTAAGCGCCAGTCTCGCAATAATATCCTTTCTCAATATCTAAGGACTACACCCATAGAAAAGAGCTTCATACCTAATTTAACAAATTTCTTAGAAAACTCATATCATTTCGTTTAAAAAAAGCTTTTGACTACGTTACAATCAATCTTTTATAGTTTCTCTGTTCATATATGCATTAATGGGTATTTAAAACTTCTCAATGAATTCTCTTTCACCAATAGATAAATAAAATGTTTATATGTATATGTGTATGTATTTATGTATGTGTTAAATAAAATATGACATTGAAAAACCTTCACGGTTGGTGAGTTTTATAATAATATTCTTGTATTTATTAATGTATGTGATATACAAATTTATAAAAAAAAAAAATCTACTAATAATCTATTAATAATGACGTAATCATAGTGACGTATGTATTGCCCTTCTCATGTGTAATTTATCCTTTTCTTCATTCTAGAATAGGTATAATTTTTTTTTTATCTTTGCACACTGAAATACTCTAATTACCATTATCTTTCAATTCATTAAGTTTTTATAGTAATTATTTCGTAATTAATTTTGTTTTTGCTTGATTTTTTATCTTTAACTATTTAAAATTGCATCAACACTTAATCTTAACCATTTTATTTTGTTAAACATTGGTATTTATTAGTACTTTTTTTCAGAATTAAGGATATACCAGCACCAAGGCAATTTTAAATAAATAGCTTGATTTTTAATTGATATGAAGTTGACCTAAGAAAATTTTTAAGGTGGTTGTCCAATTACACAGGTCTGCAAAAAAAATTTTTTTGACAGCTGTATGAGATATTTTTACTAAATTATATGTTTTAGAATGCGCTGATTTCAGCAATGATGGCCATTTTTTTTTCTATCAAGTAAGGTTTTTTTGCAAATTCAAAAACAAAAAATTGGTAAAAGCACACGTTTATTAAAAATTATACAGTAGCCTGCAAGCATAGTGACATCCCATCTTCTTTGGTACCGTCTCTCAATATCGCGGAAATCCTGGTGAAACCGCTCCCCCTGTTTTCATTGCAAGCTAACAGGTTTTGAGAAAAAAAGTCTTTGTAGGAGTGCAAAAAATGGACCTTCAGGCTTATCTTGCAGCTTTGAGCTTCGTATGCTGCTAGTTGAACAATGGTTTTTTAGTCAGGATCCTTAGTATTTCCCAAAAACTTTCACACTACATCCTTGAACGACACATAAAAGCTTATTTTTCTTTCTCATTCATACTTTCCACAAAAAGGGTGCCGGTTAAAAGCCTTCTGATGTCGGGGCAAGTAAAAACTGCCTCTTTCAATTTTGCTTCTGACAGCTTCGGGAATTTTATACATAGATATTTAAAACACCCTCTTCAGGAGTTTTACAAATTGTTTCATCAACCCCAAATTGATATGGAGAGGTGGTATCAAAACTCTTTCTGGCGGTACAAAACTAGTATTGATAAAATTTTTCTCTCCAGGTTTTAAAGTTTCTCGGGGTGGCCAATCACTTTTAGTACAATGCTGTTCTCTGGCTCTAATATCCCATAAGCGTAAACAGCAAGGGTATTTAGTATAGCCTGCCTGCTGACCCAAAAACATCGTCAACTGCCTGCTGACCCAACAGTCTTTCCAGGATAATGGCCAAATTATTACAGTTAGTTTTTTTCCACATACACAGAATACCCCATTGGAAGCGAAGATAATTTATTTTCATTGTGCAATAATAATACTTTAAGATTAGTTTAATATAATATTACTATAAAATACTATATAATACTATTTAAAGACTAGTTTATATTGTTACTAATTTCTATAGAACCCTATGTGATAAAATGTTTTGAATATTTTTCCTGTTTTTAGGAGGTCAAAATCTATAAGAAAATGTAAATAAATCCTATGCAGTTAAAACGGTACATGATGATATGTTTTCATAGATTTCTACAAATTAGTCGGTGGAAATTAAAAACTAACTATTTAAATTAAAGCTACAACCTTAATAAATTAATGAAAACAAAAAAGCTCGGTAGCGGAGTCACAAGTAAGAATAAAATTTTTTCGATATCTTGAGTAATTTTCAAAATATTGAAAAATTAAAATTTTTCTTAAATTATTTAGCTATTTAGTGACAACCATACTGATTTATACATAGTATGAAACCAGCCGAATGAATACCATGTCAAATATCGACGATATAATGAGGATGTAACGATTGTAACTCTTTTTCCAAATTTTGTCTTGATTTTCAAGCCAGCAAACCAGTCAAAATTCAACTAGTATTTCTATCTAGCAAAACAACAAGGTAAAAATCCAATAATACTAGATTCGTATAAATAAAATTTTCATGGTTTTTTCGCCATATAGTTGGTAAAAAAAAATCCAGCCCGCGTTGCAAGTTAACACAGTGAAATATAACGAGTTCTATTTTTAGGATGTAGGATGGAAATTTTTGTAGACAGCACTGAAAAACAACTCGTTTAGGGATATAATCGCTAAAATAAAAGAAAGCTCATTGAATGGCCTAAAAATATTAATTTGAAACAAATATTTGCTTATTTCCAAACAAAAGTAGCAATTTAAAAATAATTTTTGTCATTTTCGAATAAATCTTATAAAAATTTAAAAGGTTCTACCGAGATTTGAACTCGGATCGCTGGATTCAAAGTCCAGAGTGCTAACCATTACACCATAGAACCGTTGATTTGATTCTAATAATTTTTGTAAAAGTTGGCATACGTATTTTATGTTTGTATACAATTTAATGCCGTAATTAAATGTCAAAGTTTGTTTTAAATGTCAAATTAATTTCAAGCTTATCAAAATTTTATCTAATTAACAAAAAAAATTTATCTTTTTCAGCAGTTTTGTAAAGATTAGTTTTTACAGACAACGGTTCTATGGTGTAATGGTTAGCACTCTGGACTTTGAATCCAGCGATCTGAGTTCAAATCTCGGTAGAACCTGTATTTTAATTTTTAGTAGTTTTACCTAAAATATTTTTTATGTAAAAATACTGAACACTGTCTTTTTTTCCGAACTGCAATACAATCTCACTAACACGACACTTCGATAGAACGATACGTCCAGTACTTAGGAACACTCCGGCAATCGAATTTTATAAAAAAAGATGCTTATCGTGCCAGTGATGTTATTTACTATGAATTTTTCGTTGAGCCAATTTTTCTATACAAACTAATAATCCGAACATGCCAATATTAAGAGGGTTCTTTGCCAACAATGTTTAGTAAAAAATATTAGATTACAAGGAAAAATAATTTTTTCGTAATAGTTTTTATGTATCGTATAGTTTCCATCATACTTTACCGTGTAAATTTTTATTCAAAAATTTGTTGAAAATGTTAACAGTCTTGCGAGAAAGTAACACCCTACCAACTATCTTGAATTATAATACCAGTTATCGATTATATGGAGTGAAAAAAAAACTGAAAATTATTTTTCGAAATATTCAGTTTTCTGTTTTTAATAAAATATATAATTTACCGTGAAATTTATTGAGAGATGATTAATAAACTGAAAAAAAAGTACTAGCAGAAAAATTTGTTCTTAAAAACCAAGTAAATAACTACTTTATTTTTTAAGAAGTCAAATACTTGTTTGATTGAATTAATAAGCACTCTCTGTACATGAAATACCATATACAGAGAGTTTTGATTACGGAACCGTTCGTGTTTTTACGTCATCTAAGTAAAGTAGTCATACGGCTTAGCAAAATGATACTGCATTTTATGCAGAAAGCAAGCCAGTTTGCCCAGTGATACTAGGGACCAATATGAATGATTTCGTCCGAGGAAACGGAAATTTCGTCCACTTTAATTCAAGATGGCGGACATTTTCCAAAATGGCGACTGCATTATTTAAAAAATTTATTGTCTGAAAACGGTTGCACCGATTTAAGTGATTGTGGTGTCAATCAATTCTTATTGATTGAAAAATTAAAGATGGCGGCCGAATATTAAGAAAAGTGTGTAATTTTTTAATTAATTTTTCATTCTAGTAAAAATAACAACTAAATTGATATGGTGACATATTTTTTATTTAAATAAAACTTGATACTATAAGCTACAAAATAAAAAAAAATTGCTTTACAATCCATAAAGTTTTTGAATTATACGCATTACAAAAGATGCGTGTGGTTTTGAAAGCTTTCATTGTACGTAATGTGATACATCGCACAAACGTCAGTAGATGGGGGTACTCTAGTATGTCCATCCTAAGTTTGTGACCTCGAGCACCCTGTGTTAACTTGAGGTTGGAGGGGGCCCAAAATTTTTAGACTTCTTTCAGTTTTTCGCTTATTTTTCGTTACTTAAGCTCAGTTTGTGTTCTAAAGTTGTAGAACATTGAATTTGCTAAACTGTGGTATATTAAACGATTTTCTAGACTCAATAATAACCGAGATACAGCCGATCAAAGGTAGACAAAATTTCTCAAAATGTAAAAAAGTAGCCGAAAAATGACGGTTTTTGCCCTACAACTTTTCATTGCCATCATATCGTGTTAATTATGTTAATCGATCGTGTTATAACTCGATCCCTCACTGATAAACGGTGATGTTTACGATAAGTAGAGAGATGTCTCTTTTCGTTTTGAGGAATCGTATTCACAGACAAAGAGAACACCTTTATCAAAATTTTGTTCGTAGCATCAATATTTTCAAGCGTTACAAACTTGGGACTAAACTTAGTATACCCTGATATATATTTCATATATACATGGTATAAAAATTCAATGAAATTTATTTATTATTTCCTTACGAGTGTGCCATTTCAACCTACTCTATGGTGTCAACTTTAAAAACAAACAACTTGTATTGAAACTTTTTTTATTTTTTTGTATAACTAATACAAAAATTTCATAACAATCATTTTTGTTTTGTGGTCGTTGCAATAATAGTATTCTGATGGCTAAAGAGTAGATGACTAAGTAAATGTTGAAGAAACGGTTGCAAAATAAAATTTATGAATAATTTTGTAAATTAAGAGGAATTTTTATATATTCTTATTATTTTGAACTTTCAACCTTCTATTATTCTAAAGTCTCACTCATTTGTGGATGTGATAATTGTTGAAGAATGTTTTATTCATTAAAAAAACATACTCACTTGAGTCATAGTATTTTTTTTATGTTTCAAAGGACATAAATTATATATTTAATTAATGCCAATTCAAAGAAGTTCATATGGTTCAAGGTACTTATCCCATACGAATATTTTTTTTATTATTTATTTTTTTTTTTGAGGACACTTTAATTGAACAAATTGATTGAATTAAGTGGTTATTGATTGATGATTTAGTATACTTTCAGGAACCCGTGACAGTAAATAGCATTGATTCATATGCGAAATTTCAAAATCCGTGTAAGTTCAGTTTTATTGTCACGGGCTCCAGGACTATAATAGTCGTAACTAGCTTTAAAATAGTAGTAAAAATTTTCTAGAAAAACAACACCTTTCTTCATATTATCTGTCCGATATAATGGATGCAAAAGCATCTTTGGCAGGATCTTGGAAATTCTCACAGCAAAATGTATACAGGAAAATGCATATTTACGAAACCAAAAAATGTTTCAAACAAAAGTTGTTAACTTGTAGATACAAACATTTTTTGTATTTGAATTTTTGTGAATTTGAATGTTACGATTGAAAGGATGGATCCGAAACCCACAAGTCACTATTAACGCCCTGAACACGCTTTAAAAATTTCAGCTCGATAAATCTTTCCGTTTTTGATCTATCGTGCTCACGGACAGACGGATGTCCGGACAAAAGCAAATGAACTAGTTAAGTGATTTTATGAGCACCCATACTCAATTTGTAGTATGAATTTTCTAAGCGTTAATATGAAGCTAAATTTAATATACCTTGATATATTTCATATATACAGGATAATTCTTGGACTGTTTCGTTAACTTTATGACACAGTGTATAAGCAAAAATTTAATGGTAAGTTTTTGTAACATAATCAGCAAGATATTTTAGTTGATGAAAATAAAAAGTTGTATTATGGCATTAATTTTTACTTAAATTGTTATTCACATTTTAATACTCTGCTATATAAATTTTGATTAATCTATCAAAAATGTAACAGTTCCTTTGTACTAAATAATTCTCATTGTTTTCAATTATCATAAAAATTATTTATTGTTTCTTCATCAAATATGAACACGTCATTAATTTAGACGCCAATGTGTCATACCGACAAGTATATATTCTAAAGGTCAAATACAATAATTAATAAAAGTTATTAATTTATTAAATAAATTCTTTTCAGTGAGTAAAAGTAAAATAAGATTTTATTAATGAAATAAAAAATCTTAGGTTCTACCGAGATTTGAACTCGGATCGCTGGATTCAAAGTCCAGAGTGCTAACCATTACACCATAGAACCTCTGTGATGAACAACCAAAATAAATGAATACTACTTCATGATTATTAATTTCATGTATATTACTAACATAATGATGATAATTTCCATTATGTATTTTACTAACATATGCCAATAAATTTGCAAATAGCTTGAAAACATTGTTAGTTCACATTTATGTGGAGAGATGCTCCATGGGGTAGAGGGGGTTGGTTTTATTCCCAAAACCTTCTCTTTGGACATGGGTTTGTTACCTCGAGTTGGATCAAACAAGTGTTACTAGAGTTAACATTTCTACTGGGAGATACAAACTTTCCCAAATGTCCATTCAAATAGCTATTAAAGATAAATTAAACGTGCAATTTAGTAATCTCATTAAACTTTTCTTTTTTTTTTTTGTAAAATAATTACATTGATTATCAAATTGGAATGTTAAGTACCTCATTTATTCAGTACTCGAATCTTAAGTACACAATAATCAATACTTACTTATTGTTGTTATTTAACTTGATAATGAGATAAAAATACCTCAGGGTAAAAGGACTTCGAACATGCAGCTCAAGATCATTCAAAGTCAAATTATCGTAAATTGAACTATATGCAAATTAATGTTCCAGTATATTTTTGTTCCAAAGAAATGATTCTGGAAACTTTTCATTTAGGAAATAAATTTATTTTGGTTGAGCTGTTAACATAACAACATGAAAAGTGAGCGTTACGAAAGTTTTCGCATAGGAACTGCAAATACCATGCTGGAAGAATCTTAAGTACCATCTATTTTGAAGTTAAAGCAGTACGAACATCAAGACAATTTTAGACTTCTGGTAGATTAATTATTTATACCTTATTTTCAACTTTGATGATGAATTTTGTTATAATTTCATGATTGTAGACGAAAAAAAGAATAAAATTTTTCAATACCTGAAAAAATATATTTTTTTAAATTTGTGTCCTCATTACCGTGCTCATTCATCCTTGATTAGTGGGGCACAACGTGTTTTTTGATTTTCAATAATTTATTAATGTTCAATTTAAATAGTTTTTTTTTTTTTTTAATTTCCACCGAATAGTTTTGGAGAAATCTATGAAAACTTATTATTTTTTTCCCATAAAACCATTGTTAAATATGCCTACTTTTGAAGTCATTTATTTATTTAAATAATCGGATAACTCCCTCTAAAATTTTCAGAATGGATTTAAACTTAGTCCAACTTAAAAAACAAAATAAAGGTTTTTATTTAAAATTGCTTTGTTCCTCGCACATTATTAAATTAAATAAAATGAATAATGAATACCATTAAAAATGAGTATGATCGGTATTTTGAACAGTATATTTTTAACAGTGATACCTTCTTTGAACATCGAAAAAATTATCACCATCCTTTTGAGGCTAAGTGGTCGACCATTAAAGAGCCCAAGTGGTTGAGCGGTCTAAGGTGATAGACTTTGATCGTTTGTCTTCTTATACATAGGTTGCGGGTTCGAATCCAGGCAGCGGCAGTGTGAACAATTATAATTAATGCGGGCTTGGATAAGAACAAGTAACCGACTACACCCAAATCAAAACTGTAATTGTAAATATGGATGTAGTTAAATAAATAAAGATTAACAAATATATCACCATTAATCAATATAATACTAAAAGAGCTTGATAAATGGTGTAAATGATTGTCACTTTGTCCGTCAGGTTGCGATTAAAGATGATTCCTGACGGCAACGTTTTCCAGAAGTTTTCTAACAGGAACGTTTTTCATAATAAAATCACACAAGAGATTCTACTCTGTTGATTTAAAAAAGCAGAATTGAATCTCTAGAAGGTATGATTATTGTATTCATTATAATTATTGTACAATAAACATTCCATTTAAATAAAATTAAATATTATAACTTTATAACTGTGTTTTAACAATGTAATGTAATTTTAGTTTTGTTTTTTAATGATAAAACAGTTTGAAACAACAAGAACAGCATATTTAAATTTAAATGCATAACATTTAGTTTTAGTTTTAGAAAACAACAAAATCTTTAAAAAAATACCAAAGTATATCTTATAGTTTCTATGTATATGTATTAAATTTCATTCCATTCCATTCTATTTACACAATAATTTTGTAGTCACGTTCTTATTTCAAATATATAAAAGGAATTTATTTATATATACTTATAACTCTCATAAGTAATAACAGTACAGTACATTACAGTACATTATAGTATGTTGTAATTGTAATTCACCACATTATAACAGAGCCGACTTTAATGAGAATATACTATTATGGAGTCTAAAGGCACAATAGGGTATTCCACTATTTTTGAAAAAGTACTTCAAAATGTTGATTTTGCTAATAAAAAGCCACAAAAAATTTATTTCGGAAAAATACACACGCTTTCTTGCCACAACCTTAAATTAAATTTTAAACCTTTTTTAAACTGTCAAAAACGCGGGCATCCAATTTGGTATCACTATACGAAATAACACAAATAAGTTTGACAGATATATTCATAGACATCTGATTATAACAAATATAAATACATATTATCTATGTATATAATACACCCAGCTGTCTACACTGAACTAACTGATGGTCTATGACTCATACCGCTATGACATCACAGCAGGGCTTACCCGCTTTTTAAGTCACGTGATATATAGTTGTGCTTTTAGGACTCTAAGTCAGAATATTTAAGTATATTTTTACATAAATTTTAACCTTTTTAAAATTTCATGATTTATTTTTAACTAACGATAATACCCTATTCCAGTGAGGCAACTTTTAGCCAACTTATAGTATGCGGCATTGACGCGTGCTACACACAGTCTTTCAATAGAAGGAACATAAAGCGACAAAAAAATCTGTCTCCTTACCGCATGCTACAAGTTTTTGCCTGTCGATTGCGTCATCTCTCGACAGGAATCCACGTGTCGAACAGTTTCGTCGTCTATCCAACTGTGAACGGATCAATGCGACTTGTAGCATGCAACATGGAATAGACAAACGATAAAACTACGCTTTTATAGAAGATAATCGTCAGCATCGAACTTGTTGTACAATATACACTTAATTTCTTAATCATCGACATATAGCTCTCTAATAAGTAAGCAGCTGTCGCGATACTTTTTAATGACATGATGTACCAAATTGAAGTTGCCTGCAAGGAACCGCTTAATTGAGTTTTGTGCCATATTGTCGCACGCCTACAATGGGCAACACTTGGCAACATATATTGAACAACATGTCGTTTAGTGTTGCTTCAATGGATTTGCGTCAAACGTGCTGAGCGAGACCAAGAACAAGAACAACACTATAGTTATTTTGGTCTTTGTCTTGATCTTGACCATTGGAAGTTAGTATTGATTTTGCATTATCAGTTTTAGTCTTGGTCTTGGTCTTCCAAAAATATGTCTTGGTCTTGCAGAATCAAATCTTGGTCTGACAGAGATAAATCTTATTCTTGATCTTGGCCTTGCACAAATAATCTCAGTTTTTGTCTTGGTCAATCGAATTTCGTTTTTCATCTTACATGAGCCATGTTTTGAACTTTTAAGTTTCGATTAAGTCTTATTGTATTATTTCAGAATTTATGGAGTCTTACTTTTAATAATCGTTACAAAATTAATCAATTATCAACAAATATACTGTTTATATAAAATAACTAGCTGCACCGTGCGGTTTTACCCGCGATTAAAACGAGTGGAGTTACCCGTGGTTAAAAGAGATCTTAAAAGTTTTTATCGTTACTGTGTAAATTAATCAAGCATTTTTTTGAGAAAATGCGTTAAAAATCGATTCATGAACTTCTACAAAACCCTTTAAGGAGATATGCAAAAATTGAATAATAATAGGGATTTAAATAAAACTTTATAAATACATTTTTGATTAAAATTTCCAAAAATCACAAAAAATTCAGATCATCGGGCTTTTTATTATTCTTTTATATGTATGTACCGTGCAATAAACCAAAACTTTTTTACAATACTGTAGGCTTACAATCGCCTTTAAAAAACACGATTCTTGTATACTATCCCATAGGAACAGTGCATTTTTGTGGGATAAAAATTAGCCTATCTCATTTTCTGACCATTAAATGACCACTATCTATGCAAAAAAACATGTCAATCCTTTGCTCCTTGACAAATTAAAACAAATCCATTCCACGGGAACCATACATTTTACGGGGATATAAGTAGCCTATGTGCTATTCCGACTAAAATCTATCTCTGTGCCAAAATTCACCCAAATCCGTTCGAAAGAAAAATTTACCCAGGTATAATAAAAAAACACATTGGAAAATTGTTCAGACGGTTCCTTAATTATTTTCAACAATAACTTTGGTAAAATTCTTGTTATGAGTCTTAGAGTCAGCGTTGGGTCTCAGTCTTGCATATGTTGGGTCTTGGTCTTGGTCTTGGTCTTAATTCTTGGTTTCTTGGTCAAGACTGCAAGAACGAGATAAATTTTGCTCATTAGGTACTATTGCTGCGAAAATGATCGTATCTGGCTATTCTACCGTTGATTGGAAAGCATGCACACTCTGGCTTCTCAAAATTGAATCCAAAAAATTTCCCCCCTCTATTACCGAGGGTTGAAAGGGTCAGAAATATTATCCACTTATTCTTTATGAAGTTTTTAAGCGTACCAACATTCTAAAAATTATTTTATTAAACTCAGTGAAATCATTCGAAAGCTTATTGATTTTTTTCAAAATATGCCTATTGATTCTAATGTGCTGTATATCCTTAAATTATTAAAAGTATCTTATTTCAAACACTTGCATGTTAATAAATTTTCTCCTCTCGAAAATGTTCGTTTTTAAAACATGTCAAAAAACACCATTTTTCACAACTAGTTATCTGACTGCCATTTTATAAGAAATGGCGATACATGGAACTTCACCTTGATTTTTCTTATTTGATAGATTTGTTGATTTTTGTTTGTTGATTTTTACAGATTAAATCGTTAAACAGTTGTGAGAATAATTATTCTTAATTAAATGTTTAAAACTAAGAATTTAAAAGTAATAAAGATGCCAATATTGATATTTTACAATTACAGTTATGATGTGGGTGTAAGTCTAAGTAGCCAAACGGTCAAAGGCTAACGCTTGGCCATTGATGACTTTTCAATTATAATTGAATCTTGTAAATCGTTTGATATAGAACAAAAGTTTATAGTTAAATGTTCCTTATAAAAAATTAATAATTTTTGTTGGAAACACTTTTCGTAAACATCATTGTTTAACCGTGAAGGAGCAAATTAGGATAAAATTTTGACGTCCTTTTTCTCCAAAACTGTAAATTATAGGGAGTTGAAAATTTTCAGGCAGCTTCAAGTAGTGATATTGTGAAAATTCTCTAAAACAAACCAAAGTTCTAAAAAATATTTTCGAAAACTTCCGAAAGGCATTCATAATTGTGTTGTTTTTTAAACTCTTCTAATTTATTAAAAATAATACAAGTAATGACATTCAAAACATTTTTTACAGGGTATTTCAACAATTTACTTAATCAATTGTATGATTTCACTTGTTTTAAATACTCATTACTTTTTCATTTATATACTCGCGGCATAAAGCAAAACTAGTTTTTTTTCTCCAGGTCTTTGTCAACAAGGTGCTTAGGTCTTTCCAAATTGATAACAAACATTAAACCAAGTTTTACTACAATCTATCTAACCATTAATTTTAAACAAAATAATATGATTTGTGTAAAGACGGCTCTGTAGATAAATATTTGTGATGTGTTTTATTTTAAATGAACGAACTACAAAGTGGATGCCAACAAACAACAACAAACGCCAACAACACTAACAACAAGAAACATTGTTAACTTAATGTTGAGAAAACACATTCAAAAATATAATGTTTTTGTTTCATATATTGAAAATTACTTAGAATGTAGCTGCAATTATAGACTAAGTAATTCACTTATAGAATCGTTAAAAATAACTTTCCTTCGAGAACTTTTAAATTTATTATTAATAGAGTCTTAATGAAAGTTCCGACCTTGCGAAATTGTGGGTTATTCAATCAGCTGTTAGAATATTCATTAATTTGTTTCTCTAAGAGGTTCTATCCCCTAAAGTCAGGGCTAATGGCGGGTCTAGATATGCACGATATACACTATGTATATACCATGCGATTTTTGGTTTTCAAAAACATATCCTCTGTCATATTGTAAAAAATTTTAAGATAAATTAACTTAAACTTTTTTTTAAAGGCATTCAACTCAATTATATCTTATTTGCTGATCCGATCAAATTCATTAAAAAAATTTCTATGGTGGTACAAAAATTCGCACCCATCTGAACTTGTTAGGATTGATCAAAACACCTTTTTAAATGAAATCTAGAAAGTCCTCATCGATCCGAGATGTGGAAAACAATTTACGCGGGGTTAAAGGTTAAAAAAACGGATTTTTCGTGATTTTCAGCAAAACGGTAAGTTTTATCATAAAATTATTTCGCGCAAAAATAGTAGATCAGATAATTATATATAATAATGTCTCAAATACTTCTTTTCCTTAGAGCTACCGTTTCGGAGATATATCTAGTCAAAAAGTTGAAATAGTTACAATCGTCATAATATGTATAAGTACGCCACGTACATCACTGAAGCTGTAATACAAGTAAAACTATTTTTCTCTCGGCCAGTGTTACTTACATTTATAAAATTTTTACTTACATATATCCGTTCGGTATGTAGCCATGGTATGGAAATCAAGTCAACACCAGTGCTGGTACCTACTGGATAATATTGGCGCAAATGACTAATTTTCAGTTCTTTACGTGTAAATGGTATAGTAAATGCCCAGTAAACTTGTTGCATTAGAAATTGTGAAAATAAGATAGGAAATTGTATAAATAATATTTTTTATATGTAAATTTACAGATTTAAATTTGTGTGAAAATATCATTAAATTTTCAATGTAAACCATAGAACTATGTGTCCGCTCAAAATCATATGACGATTACAACTATTAAAAATTTGTGAATCGTTATATCTCAGAAACGGTGGCTCAAAGGAAAAAAGTATTGAGGCATTTTTTATTTTTATTTATCTGATCTTCAATTTTTGTTTGAACTAATCTTATAATAAAACTTACCGTTTCGCTTAAAATCGTGAAAAACCCTTTTTAGTGACCTTTGACCTCGCGTAAATTTTCTCCACGTCTCGAATCGATGAGGACTTTTTACATTCCATTTATTATACTAAGAAATTTATTAATGTTGATTATAAGATCAAAATAGGCCAAAGTTCACTAAATCAAAAAGCTTACCTTATTTTCTCGAATTACTGGCATTTAAATAGACATAGTTCGAAAGTTGTTCGTTTCGAAATTATCTTTATTGCGGTTTTTTCGGCTTTTCCGGTTTGTAGTTAAAAAAAGACCGAGTTACAGCTTTTACCTTTTAAAAAATTTTAATTAACTTTTACTAGTTTATTTCTAACCCGAGTACTCGGGATATTCTAGCAACAACTTTTTTATAATCTTAAATAACGAAATATGCGAGTTAAAAGAACTATTCAATTACCAGGAAAAATAATTTTTTTATTATAGTTTAAACCTTTATCGATCGTATACTGAAGTTTCCATCATAATTTACCGTGTAAATTTTTTCGAAAAAATTGTTCAAAAATGTTGACATTTGTTTACAGTCTTACGTGATAGTAACACCCTATATCAACTTTTCTTGAATTATACTATCAGTTATCGATTAAATAAAGTGAAAAAAAAACTGAAAATTAGTTTTTCGAAATATTCAGATTTCTGTTTTTGCACTAAAATATATCGTTTACCGTGAAAATTATTGAGAAATAAATAATAAACTGAAGAAAGTAATAGCAGGAAAATTTGCTTTTAAGGTGGCAAGTAAATTCTTTGATTTTCGACAATATTTCTTCGCGGGAGATGGATCACGTAAATATTGAAAATGTGTGAACGTTTCTGGTAACATGTTTTTAAGGTACTTCCAGCATGAATCACTTGCCGACAGATTTGGCGTACTAACTTTTTTTTACATACTCAGAATAATGTTAATGAATAGTCGTGAAATCATCAACTGCAAAGTTCACTATTTTCTCATTCAAAGCATTTAAAACTAAAGTGTCCTCAAAGCTATTTTTATGATATTAAAAAATTGTCTCACGTCAGAATTGAAAAAAGGTGAGTTGAAAGGAATGTATTTAGAATAAAATTTAGATATTAATCTTCTTTTTTGAGATTAATTTGTTCAAATTTTGACGTTAATTTGTCCCAATTGGGAATGTAGGCATAATTATCTCGTGGTTTAAACGATCAAAACTTCTGAAACTTTGGGATTTTGTATTAAGCCTTATTAAGTTCTTACATTTAATTTTTCGTTAAATTCTGTCAAAAAAATTTTTTTTACTATAGGAATTGCAAATACCATGCTGGAATTACCTTAAGTATGGTGAAAGCGAATAATTTGGTAATTTAGGAAAAAGCGTAATTAACTACGTTTGGTCGACGAAGAATTTATGCCAAGAAATTTATAGAATAGGCATTGAAATGGGCGAGATATCTGAGTTTTCTCATTTTCACCTTGAAATGAAAGTTAACTTTTTAACTAACTTCAAAAAAGGAGAAGGCTCTCAATTCGACTGTATTTTTTTTACTTTTGTTACCTCTGAACTTTCGACTGAGTGAGCCGATTTTGATGATTTTTTTTTTTTTTATTCAAAAGCTGATGTCTCCCGTATGGCCCCATTCAATTTGGTCCAGTTCTGAAAATGGCATCCATGAGTAAACCATATAAGTCTTAAATTTGCATTAAGTATATGTGCTACAAATAAATAACTCAATATCACACCAAGCGATTTTAATGATTCTTTTTTAGTGACAAATTAGATTTACTAAAAATCGCAAAATAAAAAACCTATTCCAGAGCAAACTAATATGCATTAAAAAGTAAAAAAATAACGATAATATAATGAAGTTAGAATTATTGTTATTTTTGGAACCGGTGTCAGCCAAGCTAATGTAGCAAACTGTTCTGTTACTGTTGTTTCCTTGGCTGACACCGACCCCAAAAATAACAATACTTGTAACTACAATATATTATCGTTATTTTTTTACTTTTTGGTGCATATTAATTTGTTTTGGAATAGTTTTTTTTTTTTTTTTTTGAGTCGGTTTTTTTTTGTAAATTTTTTTTTTCTAGCTTATTTTAACTGCTTGTTTCAGAACGATGTGAATCATATGATCGACTTAAGTAAAATTGACGGATTTCCACGATTTTGAAAGCTGGATGGCTTTTATTAGTAAGGATTAAGAAATATCTAAATATCGTGACAGAGTAGTTATTTCTAAAGACGAATTATATAGGTCTATAAAATTGGCTAGTCCAACTTAAAAATATTGACATATATTTCATATACATGTATACAAGGCATAAGAACTAACCTTTTCCAAATAATTTGAAATTCTATAATAATAAATTGACATTCAATTAACGTAATTAATTCCTTAAGGCAAAATTGATTTATTAATTTTTAAGAATAAATATCAGTCATTTTATGTTAGTAATGTGCTTTATCATTTTATAGTAAAAAACAATTTTGTGTTGCATATTAATAGGAACATGCCCTAAGCAATAACAAGTATTTGTTTAGATCAGAGGGCCGCGTCCATCGGTAAACTCTTGTAAAACCCTTTTTGTAATACGAGTTTTAATATAATTGAAATTGAAAAAGTTGAATGCAAGTTTAAATATTAATTTATTTGTTTAATAAGTATGTACAGGGCAATTGCTACAATTAAGATAAGCCCATCAATCTAAACTACTAGATGAGCCAAAAATTATTAACCGATTAAAAAATTTATCTAAATAAATTGCTTCCCAGAGGAAAAAACATTAAAAAAGTCTTGTTAGCCTTCATAGATTATTCTTCGAACATTGTAGCTTATGCTGGAACGATCATTATCTCCATAGATAAATGATGTGTTTTATCCACTTTGCAGATTCTGTTTAATCAGTTTTTTCCAATTTTTTCATTACCATTAAAAAACGGTTCAACTAATTCTGCTTAAAATACTGTTTGTTGCCACACTGCTCGTCACTCTATTATTCTTTACCAATTTTGTTATTTTAATAAATATTGCTGGTATGCTATTAATTGCATCAGTGACATTACAGTGTTAAATAGTATTATTCGTCAGAACTATTGTGGATATCACCACTTATTATGGACCTGACACTCATACTGACATCGGCTCATGCGCTCTAACTGTTGCTATTGTAGCGATACATTTAACAGTAAAATCATCTATGTTTAAAATTATATAACAAATCAAAATCATCGAAACCATACAGTATTGTTTTCACATCTATATTTACATATAGCCCAATAAAATAAAGGTTTTTATGCTTAAAAAATCCAAGTTTTGTCACCGGGATTATCTACATTCGGATGCAAGAAATGATCTATGAAGAGAAAAAAAAAATTCAAGGTCAACGATTTTATTCTCGGGACCTTTGACCTTGAATATTTTTTTTGCGCACAAGGTTTTTCTATTGCACTTTTCATAGGTCCTTTCTTAGGTACCAAAAGAACATATTCGAGGTGAAAAAACTTCACTTGGATTTTTGAAGCAGATCGACTTTTTTATTGTTTTATTTTTCTGAGCTACATAGTGTTATCGGTAAGCACTTTCTTACCATGTATACATTAAGAATGAATTATCCTGTACCCAACAAAGCATTAAACATTACCAAAGGATTTTATTAAAAAATATTAATTCTCATTATTTTTAATAAAAATAAAAAAAGTACATTATGTATGTAAATGTACGATGTTTGCTTGTTGTTCTCAATACAAATAAAATATGTTTTTAATGCGATGGTTACACTACGCGCATCAACGAATTGGAAAATCCTATTCGTAAATGTAATTGTTGATGTTCTTTTGTTTGTTCATATTGTATACAGCATAAGAACAGTTTCATAGATCGTGAGCTCATCATCAATCAAATTTACATTATTCTCTCTGGTTATTATTTTGAGGTAAGGTAGTTTGTAAATTTTCATTAAAAACAAGTGAAAACAAACATTTGACTGAGTTAATTGTTGAAATACCATGTAAAGAAAGTGTAGGTATCAGTCCTTGCATTATTATTTTTTTTTATAAATCGGCTAGAAAACTAAAACAACCATTCATTTGAGGAGGTAATAAAGATATTTACGAGCAAATACTCATACATAGCTTATACATACATAAATAAATGCAAGTTACGCGTGAAAAACATTACCACTCTTTCACAGTCGGGTAAAAATACTAGAATCTAAATGCTAGAACTCTTTATTAATTTTCTTTATTACTAAACCTATGACGACAATTCTCCAAAAAGACAAAAAAAATGGATATTTGACTTTGTTATGGGATCACGATCTATGAGTTCGTTATACAAATCAGACCATAACGAATATTTTATTACATATTTTTGATATAATTTAGATAAGAGAAAATGTAACCTAAGGGATGTAATGTCTATGATCTATAGTTTATTATACTTTTTAGTAATATCTATCTGCATGTGGTAGTTTAGATTATTCGATTAGTATGCAATAAATTAGAATTAAATGGAATAAAAATATGCTGATGCATATAGTAAATAAGATGACAAATTTACATTCACTGTCAAAAATTTTACCATTCGATTTTTTCTTATATACTGTTCAAAATTGTCCGCCATTTCCACGGACGAAATACCAGCCTAATTTTTTTTTTTTAAATAAACTAATTAAACCTTGATCTAATTAAAGTTTTTTGAGCCGTTTTACACAAACAAAGGTTCTATTGATATTTTTTTTAAGTTCATCGTTTATATAGACCTTCATTTTAAGAATGATAAGAAATTGACTTTAATACTACCTTTTCGCGTGGCTACCACTCATTTAATTTCTTGAAAAAAAGTTATTCTAGTCCACTTTCAAATATTTGAAAACATAGTATGGAAAAAGGCAATAGGAATTTCGTATGTTCCCAAGTTTTTCATTAAAATATTTAAGAATAATAAATTTGTGACGTTCTTCACAACCCCCTTTCCATATCTGTTGTTCAATTTACCTTCAAAAAAGATGTAAATGAGGTTTGATTTTTTGAGGTCGATTATAATTATTGAATATTATTAAACAGGGTTCAGGTAAAAAAATTGCAAATGGCATTCACTTAAATATTATATGTAACACTTGTGTACTGAATTATTATAATAATTATTTGAAAATATTAATATTTAATATTTAGATCTTATTCCATTTATAAAAGAACTAATCGTTTTTATAACAAGAATTTGTAGGTAGCTTTAAGATAAAACGATCTACTAGGAAAACTTCAGCTCAAAATAAACTGAAAATGTGCATTTTGTATGAAAACGTAAACAATAACTATAGGAAAGTTAATGGCATTTGATAAAAAATTACATTTTACATCTGCTGTTGGCATAAAATACAGGGTGCTCTATTGAAGTTACACAAGTTATAACGGTTTAAAACGTTTTATTAAAACTTTAGTTTTTATACCTTGTATAATATATATCAAGGTATACTAAGTTTAGTCCCAAGTTTGCAACGCTTAAAAATATTGATGTGATGAACAAAATTTTGATATTGGTGTTCATAAAATCACCTAAGTAGTCCATTTCCGTTTGTCCGTCTGTCTGTGGACACAATTACTCAAAAACGAAATAGGATATGAAGCTGAAGTTTTTATACCTTGCTCAGGGCGTAAAAAGTGAAGCTTAGTTCGTAAAAAGGAAACATTGGTCAATTGGGTCTTGGGTCTACCCATCTTGTAAGCCGTTAGAGATAGAACAAAAAAAAAATTAAACAGCTTTTGTTTGAAACACTTTTTTGTAGTGTCCATTTTGTTCAAAACTATAAATGATGGAGAGTTGAAAATTTACAGGTAGTTGCAACTAGTGGTCTTGTGAAACATTCTCGCAAATTCGAAACAACATTCTGTTGGATTTTAAACTCTTCTAATTTATTAGAAAGTAATGAAAGCACTGATTTTCAACACTTTCTGTACAAGGAATTCCAACAATGAACTCAGTCAATTGTTTGTTTTTACTTGTTTAGTCACAATTTTAGCACAATCATCATACGCGATTTAAATATTCACAATTGCGACAAAAACTCACTAGATTAGTTGACACCAATCCTTGATGAAATTCACGTTTATTTTGACCGTAGAATCTGAAAAGAAAATAATATACAAGTTATTCCATTCCGGACATCCTGTAATAAACAGCCAATAAACCTCTATCTATCCTAGAAAGAATTGTTTGTTTTGGCGTACCCTATTAGTCCTTTGAATATTGACCGTTCATTCTGATACATCAAATATGCTATTGTTAATCTTGGGTATTTTAATCGACTAAGTAATATCAGTAAGATTTTTCCGAAATTTTGGCTTAAAAACACAAATTTTTATTAAAAAAATAGAAACATTTTTTGTAGAAGTTAGACAACATAACTTTTAAAAGTACAAAGATTATAAAAGGGTTTTTTACTAGTCATTTCATTCAAAAATTGTATGTTCCTACCACATGAAAAGTAAAAGCATCTGAAAATCAATTCCATTAGGCTTTATCTTTACAAATGAATCCTGGCCAGACAAGTCGTTTTTTATGAGTTCATGACGGCTCATTTAAGACTAAAAGACATTTAGGTACATATATCTAAAATGGTGTTAAATCCTAGTTTAAATGATACTTTCTCAACATCATATTATAAATGTATGAGTAATAATAAATACATTCTAAGAATTTATTGTTTTTAATTTTCAAATTGAAAACATTTAATTATCAAGAAATTTACATATGAATAAATAATAACATTCTATATACAGGCTGTTTCATAAATAAACCACCTAATTTTTAAATTTTAGTAAGGAAAGTCAAAACAATCATTTTTCTTCAATCAGCTTCGTTTTTGAAATATAGGATGATATAATTTTAGAAAAAACCAATTATAATGATAGAAAAATGACTGAGTTAATTGGTGAAATTGAGTTATTTATTGAAATACTCCCCGTGTTAAACATAAGTACTACTATTATTTTGATATATAGGTTAGGTAAGTTAAGGTTATTTTGGCTGTCCACAAAGGACATACTTAGGCTATAGAACCCATATTGTGATACTATATGTGAGTTTAACAACCTTTTTCGCTGATTTCATTTATCAAATCCTCAATTCTTTTTAGAGGCTGAGTACACCCCCTTCATACGTATACCATACAATATATCAGCCTATCGCAACCATTAATTAAATTAATTTTTGTTGTGACGGTGGGAAACGAACCCACTACCCTAAGCACACCGCGAACGGAATCGATTACGCCTTAACCGAATGAGATAATAAGGTTGACATTTTTTTTTAAATATATAAAAAATACATATATTTTCAGTATGAAAGTAGATTAATAGTTTCACTATTTCAAGCTGCAAACAAAATTTTAACTCTCTACCTTTTACACTTTTTGAGAATTTGGAAGTTTTGCCCTAATTTAGACTCTTGCGTGGAAAAAACTATTTACGAAAAAATATTTCTACAAAAATTTGTTTACTTTTTCATAGGAATCAGTTTTTTGATTTAAATTTTCACTCTATCCCTTATCGTTTACAAGATCGGTCTTACGAACCCAAGATCCAATCGATCCTACGAAATAGTGAGAAGTAAAAGAAATAACTATTTTGTAGTGACTTTTCATTCATTATATTACTATTTCAAACTTAAGAGAGTATGGTGCTCACTTAGCGGAAATGGACTAATTAGGTAATTTTACAAACACCTATTTTATTTGTAGTGTCAATATTTCTAATCATTACAAACTTGGGACTAAACTTCATAGAACAACCCGATTTGCTGGACAACGATTTTGTTATTTTGGTTAGGAACTCTAATTTTTGGGCAAACGCAAAAGTTACAGTTTTTTAAATCTACACATCATGCCCTTTTAATTTATATCAGACATGCATATTTGAAAATATTCAATTTCAATTTTTAAAAATATATAAAAACAATCCATGAAGCTGGTTGTATATCGTGCCCAAATTTTGGCTTAATCGATGCACAACTTTTTAAGTTTTTGAATAACATCCCTTTCAATCCCTATTTCAACCCTTCAAAGCCCTTTCGCATTAAAGAACCTATTTGTTAACTCAAGTTATAACAGGTAGTATATACATACGGTCAAGCATTATTATTTTCGGAATATTCAATCATACAGTTTTGGCACTAAAATTTTTAAAACTTTATGATCGTGAAATGTTTTGATTTCAGATTTCATAAAATAACAAAAAAATTTTGCTAAAAAACAAGTGAAAAAAACAATTGACTGAGTTTATTGTTGAAATACCATGCATATACAGTGTTGATGACTTTGTCACATTACACATACATACATGTCACACATATATAACTGATATTCCCATTTAAGACAAACTATACAATTTGCGCGTAATTTGCGCTCTCATGGGTAAACAATGATGTTTACGAAAAAATGTTTAAAACAAAAGTTGTTTGTTCTTTTATAAGGAACATTTTTTACATTTAAACTTTTGTTCTATCTCTAACGATTCTAACGATTTAAAAGATGGGTCCTACGGACAACAACAACAAGGTCCAATTGACCTATGTTGTTCATTTACGAAAATGAACTCACTTTTTACGTCCTAAGCACGCTATACAAATTTTAGCTTGATATCTCTTTTCGTTTTTGAGTATTCGTGATGACATACGGACAGACAGACGACAGACGACAGACAGACAGGCAGACAACCGGAAATGGACTAATTAGGTGATTTTATAAACACCTATACCAAAATTTTGTTCATAGTATCAATATTTTTAAGCGTTACAAATTTGGGACTAAACTTAGTATTTCTTGGTATATTTCATGTACATGACATAACAAATGCTCAAAGATTTTTCATTTTCAAGATACGCTATCATAATAGGTTTAAAAATTTTAATTCTAAAACTATATGGTTGACTATTTTTCATACCTGCCATAATCATGTTCTCATTCTAAAACTGTATCACCCTGTATTTTGAAAACGAAACGCTATGTCGATTGAAATTTAACGTTAAATACCTGAAAAATTTGACTTTTTTTAAAAAAGTATAAAGTAAAGACATTTTTTGTTTTTTCGAAAAAATTTTTAAAATTACAATATTTCAAAACATATACAGTCTGTCCACGGATAGAGGTAACTATTCTTGTAAATTTTCTTTTCTTGCCTTTTTAGAAAGAAAGTCAAACTTTCAAAAAATTTCTGCTTATTTGTAAAAGTATGTAGGCATATTTAAAACTTCTAAATAATGTACAAGATAGTCAAAAATTTGGAACCATTATTTTTCTTTTTGGTAAACTACCCTTCGTTTTTAAAGTTAACAAGGTGTTACTAAAAATAGTTGCACGCAATTAACAATTATGACTCTCTACAAAATATCAAGACCCGTGTACTTAAATTAAAACAACATTTTTTATTTGAACAATAGTTGAAATTACTAAAAATTAGACAATAAAAAACAACAACAAATCAATTAACATTATTTTCCTCTTACTACAACACATTTTTCAACCAAAACCCTAAATTTTCTATAAATTTTATGCACTGTATGTACATTTATGTCACTAACTTTCTGTGATTTTTTGTTTCAAAAGATTTTCATCGTCATTTGAGATAACCCCACAAATATTCTAGGGGTGTTATGGAATTGTCAAAGCTGGAACGATCTTCTTGAAATATTTGTGTTACAGTCATAATTGTTAATTGCGAGCAACTTTTCTTAGAAACATTTTGTCCACTTTATAAAAAGGTTAGTTTACCAAAAAGAAAAATAATGATTCCAAATTTTTGGCTACCCTGTACATTATTTAGAAGTTTTAAATATGCCTACATATTTTTCAGAATAAGCAAAATTTTTTATAAGGAATGACTTTTTTTCTTAAAATACAAAATTAAAAAATTTACAAGTGTAGTTACCTCTATCCGTGGACACACTGTACACCAAACTTCTAGAACTTTTTGCGAATGTCGCCAGTACCTAAATATAATAAATTAGAAAGCGCCAAGCATTAATCTTAGTTCCAGTGGTAAATTCATCAGTTTTTGTGCTGAATAAAACATAAAAAAAGGTACGAGGAACTTTCTTTTCATTATAACTTCGTTAATTTTCGTTCAAATCAATTGAAAATTTTTGTATTTTTAAAGTTTTGTATGGTACTTTAAAAAGTATACGACATATTTTTTCTAAAAAAAAAATGTCAATTTTTTCAGTTATTTAACGTTAAATACTTTTCCAACCGCTTATAACTCGGAAAGTATTGACTGAAATATACACTTTTTGCTTGGAATTAATCCCTCTAACGATTCCCGTTGTCCTTTTCAACATATATTTTTCCACACCTTAGAAGGGTGTATATTTTTCCACACCACCCTTGGACAAAACAACTCGGTTCCATATAACTTTTGATCTGTAGAGTCAACAATGCTTAGTCTCAAATTTTCATCGAAATCAGTTCTATAGGTCAAAATTTAGAGATTTCGTCTTTTTCTCCTGGTATACTAGAGAGTATTAAGAAAAGAATTCTAACAGTTCTCCGGTATTAACTAGTATAATAGTATATAAAGTATATAATGTATTATTTGATAATGTTTATTAAATCAAATGGATCAACTTGTGTATTACTTTTGATCAATGAAAAATTACCTTATATGTACAAAAACTAGATAGGTACTGTGTTATAAAATAACAAATTGAGGGTAATTATATCATTTATAGTATAATTTAGTTTAGGTCCGTGTATCGTAGACGTGCCTACTTATTTATCTGTGTAGAAGTTTAAAAGCCATTATTTTAAAGCATTTAAAACCTCGGATATTTCGGGATTTCTATCCCGAACATCAGCAACACACGACGCCAAAAAAGATTATGAAGATTATTTAATTTAAGTTTCACCATAAAATCTACGTTGGTTCAGCTTTTGTAATAATATTTTTACTTGAGTATGTACTCGTCCATGTAGGAATACGCAGTATTTTTTAAGCTCTAGGATTACATTCGCTGGCGAACAACAAACAAATTTCATGAATCACGCCTTGGTTTTAAAGATATCCCAACCAAGGCTAATAAATCAAGTCTTAGCAAGTTAACCAACGCTATACACAAATCAAACATACCAAGATATCTTTAGTCCAAGTTTTGGTTGATAGTTATTATTGGCAATAAAATACGAGGTTATGATATAGACAGTGTGTCGAATTTAAGATGAAGACACCCTCACACTTTCTTCATTTATAGGAATGTCGATTTGAAAATTTGAACAGTAATAAAGGGGGTGGGTTACATTTTTTAAGATATGTAACCGAAACCTGAGCCTTAAACTCAGCCTACTACAAATTTTCAAATAGGGCAAATTCTTAAAATTTTGCCTAGCGCCACAGATAGTCAGATATCGAAAAAAATTATTAGAAAAGTTACTTAGACTATTTTTTTATGCCCATATACAGATTTTCATGACAAATTAGAATTTTTAATTTTTTCTTTATTTTGGTCTTTATCAAAATTGCTTCAAGTTTATTTTTTAGTCTTATAACTATTGTAAAAACTGGACAAGTTGATAATTTAATAGTGTTATCTAATTAAATATTTCAATAAAATTGTAATAATTTTCAGTTCGGACCAAAATAATGAAAAAATTCAAGACAAAGTTGTGCCAAGTCTAAGGTTCCTTACTGCGATTTCTTTATTTTTATAGTTAATGTTGTGTGACTTGGCCGCGGACGTTGACGCGGTCTCAGTTTGGTGTGTTCATGGAGCACCTGGTTTTGTACCTTTGTGTACCCTTCAACGACCAAGTCACACAACATTAACTATAAAAATAAAGAAATCGCAGTAAGGAACCTTAGACTTGGCACGACTTTGTTTAGATTTCATTACTTTTTAGAGATAAACAAGCAGCTCCATCGAGACTTGGCTAGTTTTTTACAGAATGTTTTTGGTGGGATTTCACTTCTTTTTGTAGAAACGTGGGCATATCTACTTTTTTTTTTTCTGGGTCACCAAGTACTCCAGATTTTTGATTATCCTAGTTTTTATAGTTTTTCCATTATGTGGCCATTAAACCCTAACTCTGTACCAAATTTTAGCTCTGAGTTTAGTAGCTATGGGAAGTACTAGATCTACTCTGATGATCATGAGTGAGTGAGTGTCATAAATGCGAAACTTTGCTTTCGCTTAACTTCGGAGCTTGCTGGTTGTATCTAGAGATTCTCATATAGGGGCCAGAAAGTGCGGCGAAATGGTTCCAGTAAAGGATGGTACGGCAGTGTTTGCTACGCGCTACACTTGGCACGGCAGTGCCCCCGATATGTGCATAAAAAATGCCTAACCATCTCTGGCGCTAGGGAAAATTTTAAGAATTTGCCCTATTTGTCGATTTGTAATAGGCTGAGTTTAAGGTTCAGGTTTCGGTTAAATATTTTAAAAATGTGAGCCGTCCGTCTGTATGACTATGCAAATTTTCAAATCGATATTCCTATAAATGACGAAAGTGTGAGGGTTTCTTCATCTTAAATGCAACACACTGTTTATATGAATCACATTTTGCCCGTTTTCCATGTGCGGTTAGAAGTTAGCCCAAGCTGACTCTGCTGAAAAAAAAAAGAAATTCCAGACAATCTTATATATTGGGCTATTCTAAGCATATTTGTCTCGTAACATTTTTACCAAAATCCATCGTTTTGAGATAAAAAATCTGGAAATTTACGATAATTGTGTGGTTTTTACCAATTACTTGATTTGAAACTTATTGTATCTTATGTTTTGGTCAAATTTTGCGCACTTGATTTTTTCACGTCAACTCATCGTTTTTGAGATATTAGCGTTATAAAATTAAATCGCATTTTTAAGTTCAAATTTTGTCATCAACAAAATGGAAGATTATCATATGATTGTGGATTTCAAAACGATAAAAATTAATATTTTGGTCTATTCAATTGGATTTTTTGTGCCCTGCCATTTTCCACTTTACCTCATCGTTTTCGAGATAAAGGCGTTTTTAAGCTTAAGATGGTCAAATCTCGAATAAATCGTTTATAGCTCGAAAATGTTGATACAAGGCGAAAAAGCGAATAAAACGTAAAATCGTCAATTTTAGCTTAAAAAAACGCATTTCTTTTTATAACGCTTATATGTCCAAAACGGTAAATTTTGGGATATAATGTCGCGGGACAAAAAATGTTTAAAATAGCCCAAAATTTAATCTAGATTGGCAGATTTTCCAAATTTTATGATTTTTCAGCAGAATTAGCTTAGGTGAACATCTACGCAAAAATTCAATTCCTACTCAATATGATTCTCATTCCACTTTCTACTCAATATGATTCAATTTCAACTTTAAATGCTTAATTTCTTGCAGTATTAGATCAAGATCACGCTAGCCAAATCCATAACAATCTTCCCTCCTTTACACGCCTACGGTCTATAAATTTAAATAATGCTTTGCTGGGTGCTTGATTTTTAATTTTTTTAGAATTATACACCAACAACCAAATATTTTGTACATTAATTCAGTTGGTATCTACAGAATCACATTAAAGCATAGAATGATAAAATCACCACTTATCTATCAATCTATCTATCTATCTATCATATGTAAGTACCTACAACACATAATTGTGAGAGACTATCACAATCTCACATGTTTACCTTGTTATTGATTCACATCTCAAAATAGAAATTGAAAGTGGCACAAAACATTACTATATTATGTAAAATATTTATCGGTGATATAATTATTATATTTTTAAAATAAATATAATAAATAAATTTTCAAAAAGTATTAATAACAATAAATTATATTCAATATTAATATAAACGAGACGATAGAAACCCTGTTAAAATAAAAAACAAAAATAATCGTAATAACTTTTTTGTTGCACTTTATTTAGTTTATTTCGGGGTTATGATTTTGTGATAAAGATAGCATCATATGTACACGAGGGTGGTTTGGAGAGTTTCCGACCTAACATAGATACAAGAAATTTTATCTCAAAATTTATTTTTATTTTTCTATATAGTCTCTGTGTAATTCTATACACTTCTCCCAAAAAAAAAAAAAAAAAAACAGATTTTACTTTTTTTGGAGCCGGTTCTCCCTTTGCAGTTAACTGTTTTGATTGTACTTTTGTTTCAGGCGTATAATGGTGTATCCAAGTTTCATCAACAGTAATTAATCGGCGCCAAAACTCGGATTTATTGCGCCTAAACTGCGCAAATGTTCATTCGAACACGTTCTTGGTCTAACGTTAGCAAACGCGGAACCCAACGCGCGGACAGCTTTCTCATGCCTAGATCTTGATTAAATATGTGGCGAACACGTTTTTTGGACATTTTCATTGCCTCTGCTATTTAGCGATGCTATCGTCAGTAGTTACAGTTTTTGGACGTCCCGAACGGGCATCATCTCCCAAGCTCTTACGACCCCGTTTAAATTCAGCTGTGGTAAATGACGGTAAAGAGTCCCCGTACACAGTCATCTTTGATTTGCGTAGGCGTATTTTCCTTCAAAAACAAATATTTTATGACAGCTCGATACTAGATTCTTTCCATTTTCACAAAAATACTCACATCGACTCTCTCAAACTGTTGCTGTCAAAAGATGCACAACTACATTCCCTGACTTTTATTGACTGCTGCCATCTTCACCTAACACGGTATCGTTAAATTAAAAATTTGTTTTTAGTTCATGACTTTATGTCCTCTAGAGAGTGCCATATTCAATTTAATGTGACGTCACATAGCCTTTAACAATAATAATAAGAGCCAATCATCCCAAAGCTTGGGCAAAGGCCTCCTCCAGAATACACCACTCTTTTCTATTGAGAGCCTTCCTTGACCAGCAATCTCCCGCAAACGATACCAACTTGTCCTGCCATCGTTTGATAGGACGGTCTTTCCTTCGAGTAAGATTATATGGTGTCCATACAGTAAGAACGCATTGTCCATCTGCAGTTTCTAATTCGGGAAATGTGTCCCGCCCATCTCCACTTAAGAATTTTTACATGACTACGCCATCCTTAGCTGTAGTTTTCCGTTTAATTTCGTGGTAACTTATCTTATCGGCTCTACGTATACCCAGAATTGAGCGCTCCATGCTTCTTTGACACGTTAAGCGAATATACGAAGCATCACCCTGCTAGGGGGAATAATTTCTGACACATGACAACTGACACATTTGTTAATTTTTTTTTTCTTTATTTAATAACGCAGTAATAAATAAACCCCTTTTTGAGGGTTGGCAAATAAAAAATCACATAACTTTTGTAAAAAATGTATCGGCCAAGATATGACAGACTTCAGCCTTGCATCTACGCAGAATGTGATGGTGTTAGATGTTCAAAACAAAAATGTTAGAATTCTATCAGCTTTTTTTTGAAACTTTTAATCCCTTGCATAGTTTTCAAGTAAATTTTTTTTAACGATTAAAATGGGGTATTTGTCATGGTTTTGATAGGTGGTCTTTTTTCCACAAAAACATTATAGCGCAATAAGCAACAACATTTAAATGAAAAACTGTTGTTAAAAAACTGTTGTCATCTAAATGTAAAATACTCATTCTGGGTAGTCATACTGATTCTCGGTAAACCTGGATACGCTTCATTAAAAGTTTCTCGTATTCCATTTTTAAAAGAATAAATCGCAAAAAAAGGATAGTATGGCATTTTACAATTTCTCTTTAACTTATAGGTTATAATTCATGGCCAACTAGGCAATGCACTTCGAAGATCGAGCATAAAAGTGAAGTTCGAACTAGGAAAAATTTACAAAATTTTCTTATTTCCCGAAATAACTTCGACATTTGTAAGTTTGGATGTTGGAACATGTGTTATTAATTAGTGTGAAATTTTTTAAAGAATCGAACTAGAGAATAAAAGATTGTTGGATCCATTTTAAGAAATTGATTTTTGATGCAATTTAACACTTGTTAAATGCATGCTTCTACCTAATTTAGTAGGGAAGTTACAGTTTTTTTACAACAAGTTTATTTGCTGCCAAATTTCCAATAAATATCGTTTATCTCAAACGATTAAGGGTGGCCACTTTATTACAAAAGAATCTCAGAATTATTGACTTAAGTGAGTTATGTAAAAATAAATAGTTGGCGTTTTTTGAACGATTATTACATGAGGCGTGTTTACTCAAAAACAAAAATCCATCAATTTCAGAATAATTATAATATCCACATAATACCTGGCAGTTACATTGAATGTTATGTAAGCGGCAGACAGAATTCGTTGCGAAATAAAATATAAACTAAAGTGTTTGCAGTCTGGAAACTGGAAAAACAAAAATTTTTATAGATCTTACTAATGCCCAAAGTATTACAATGTCGATAAAATATTTAATTAATTTATTATTATTATTATTATTATTATTATTATTATTATACAAATTTAACTTCAAAATAATTATTATAATATTTGTAGTAATAAAAAATTGTTATTAAAAAAATTTTCTAATAGCACTGTACGATCGCTTGCTTTTGGAAATTAAGGGGAAAACTACGTTTAAATTTTTATTTGCTTTACTCTTACTGCACAAGTTACTCTATTTTTTGTTTTAACACGTTCTGTAAAAATTCCAACTTCCATTTAAATTTTATTTATCGAGAATTTATTATAAACAATTTATTGCTAATATAAACAGTATGTATTTACTCGACAATTGTAACCCATTAATAGTTTATTTTTCTACCACCAGACTCCTTGTCTCGATTTGAAAGTTATCAATAGAATAAATTTTACTATAATTTATAAATGAGTTCATATACAAAAAATAATTCATAAAAGTATGAGCCATATACACTCAACAATTTAAAAAAAAAAAATTTAAATTCTAAATCGTCCTTCCATTTCAGGGTAGAGTACCTGTGTCCAAAAAAATTGTTTTTACTTTGTGATATTTTTCCTTTTTCACAAAAAAATATCGCACATAAAACATCGTATATGCAAGATAATTATATATGTATTATACACGATGATAGTATTTAATAGTACATGCACAAAATAATGGCAATCCTTAGTGGATTTGACCATTAAAGGCAGGACTAATGAATTTCTTATTAAGAGCCAAGCTATATTATATCAGATTATTAGATGCGTTTTACAATTATACAAGATTTTTCGAATTCGAATACTAGCAGTTACCCGCTGCGTTGCTGGGCAATTGCAAATTTAAAAACAAGTGGAAACAAACAATTGACTGAGTTAATTGTTGAAATACCATGCATAGTCAGTGTTGATTTCTTTATCACATAACACATACATACATGTCACACATACATAACTGATATTCAAGTGCATACTATAAAATTTTCGCCTAATTGGCCCCCACGCGAGTAAACAGTGATGTTTACGAAAAAATGTTTCAAACAAAAGTTGTTTATTTTTTTATAAGGAAAATTTAAATTTAAATTTTTTACATTTAAACTTTTGTTCTATCTCTAACGGTTGAAAAGATGGGTGCTACGGACCTATAAGACCCAATTGACCTATGATGCTCATTTTCGAACTCGACGCCACTTTTTACGTCCTGAGAACGCTGTAAAAATTTCAGCTCGATATCTTTTTTCGTTTTTGAGTTATCGTGTCCGCAGGCGGACGGACGGACGGACAACCGGAAATGGACTAATTAGGTGATTCTATGAACACCTATATCAAAATTTTTTTCGTAGCATCAATATTTTTAAGCGTTACAAACTTGGGACGAAACTTATTATACTATGTATATTTCATATATACATGGTATAACAAGGATTACCGCGTTATAGTCTTCTCTACCGTTGCCGTCACTTAATTCCCTTTCTGTGCGCCATTTAATGGGGTTTTTTTTTGGTTCGAACCGTTTTTTTTAAATGAAATTCAACCTATGTTACTTCCTGATAATGTAGCATTCTATAGGTGAAAGAATTTAAAAAATCGGTTAAGAAGTGTACTAAAAAATGACGGATTTTCATTTAATCTTTCATCCCCTATTTCACTCCCTTAGAGCTAAAATTTCGGAATCTTATCGTATTCGCAGGTCATACAAAGAACACACCTTCCAAGATTCATGTCTCTACGATCAGCAGTCTAGGCTGTGCGTTGATCCGTCGGTCAGTCAGTCAATCAATCAGTCAATCATTAACATGAAATCGGACAAACTGGAATTTTACCACAAAAATTTCTAAAAATCAATTTTTTCCGAAAAAATATTCAGGGAGACTGTCAGCCCATGAAAAAGTTCCACCACAGATTATTAAATAACAATATAAATGTCATAGTTAGACTGCAACAGACATCATTCAATGAAAAAGTAAAAAACGCCACTTAGCGATGGGGAGGGTAAAAAAATATCACTCTAAAAATTAAATTATTTAACACATAAACAGGGTTGCTTTTTTAAATCGATAAATGCTTGAATTCGAAAAATAATTTTTAGTGGTAAAAATGCTTCAACCGAAAAATGTTTCGTACGTAGACGTACGTCTTACGCAGATATTAAACTTGATCCAGCTTAACATTTTTTTGTTCGAAACATTTTTCCGCAAACCGTACAATTTTGGCAAAAACGATCTGAAAATTTTCACTCAAAATTGTTTTTCCGTATCAAAATTGTTATTTCGTATAATTGATTCTGCGAAATCAAGGCACTATTCATAAACAAATTTCTAATATATCCAATAAAAGTAGTTCGTTTTTCTATAAAAACCATTTTTGTTGAATGAAAAAACGCACAAAAACCCTAGATTTTTGTTATCAATCTAAACTATTCGGTTTATAAAAGAAAAGATTCAAACAAAAAATGTTTGTTTATTTATAAAAAACCAACTTTCTTATTAATAAAGGTCGTCTAATCGTTTGTCAGTTATAAATCAGAGGGAGTTTTTAGGTTTTGATTGAACCTGAAAACTTAGATTCTGAACCTGAACGAAGAACCTGAAAACGAATTCGATGCTAGTATAAGATGTGTGCCTTTGAAATTAACATTTTTCGTTTGAAGCATTTTCCTCGATTACATTTATTTATCGAGTTTCAAGCATATATCAATTTAAAAAAGCACCCTGTATTTAATGAACGTCGCGGTCGTTGGATTGGACAATATTAACCTTTTATTCGGCAGCAAAATATTATCTTCTTCATTATTCGATGCGATTTAAAATGGTTGATGATTTGTTCAATAAACAGATGACGGAAATAAGTTCAGTTTACTTACCTGTTTAAACCTGGCTGTATATAACCTCAGCTGTAATAAACAGCGCTGCTTATTATAATAGGGTTTATAGTTTATTATTCTATGATATGGAACTTGTAAAATTCTATTAATATGAAAGAGAATAAATTATAAAGTAATTGATTATTAATTAAATAATAGACCTTTTTCATGAAAAATTGAAATGCTTTTTGCTAATTTTTTATGAAAATATAGATCGAGTAGATAACTCGATTATTTTCAACTTTACACGAAAAATTGTGTTTAAAAAGTTATTTGAAATTATGTTTTCTATAATTTTGGTTCTTGTCAATTTTTTCCTAGAATCAATATTTTCCGATTTAGACCCGAAAAAGGTCATTGTGAAATTTTGTTTGTTGCATAACTTGTTTATTTTTAATCACTACATATTATAAAACAAAGTCGCTTTTTTCTGTCCCTATGTCCCTATGTCCCTATGTCCCTATGTCCCTTTGTACGCTTAAATCTTTGAAACTACGCAACGGATTTTGATGCAGTTTTTTTTAATAGATAGAGCCATATTAGTAGAGTAAGGGGTTGAAAGGGATATGCTTCAAAAACTAAAAAAGTTGTGCATCGATTAAGCTCAAATATTGACACGATATACAACCAGCTTCAAAGATCTATTGTTTTTATCTACTTTTAACCTTCGGAGGGTAGAAAGGTGTAGCGAGAAAGTGGGAAGGAATTATCGAATATTTACAAATATACCTAAGTGGGGTATCAAATAAAAGAGCATGACGTGTACATTACAAAACTGTTATCCGACGCAAGGAAATGTGGAGGGAGGGATGCAAGTGGGGATGTTGCCCAGCAAAGCGGGTAGTTCACAGCTAGTTTTACATAAAAAATAGGTATTACCAAAGTTTTTTGAAATTAAATTTCCCATCAGAACAGGATGTCCCCATTAAATTCTACAATTTTTGTTATTTTTTGATTGGTTAGACACATAATGAACCAGCAGCCATTATACAGGGTGTCCCGTAAGTACCGCAAACCTTTATTGCATCAGGTAGAAAATAAAAGACAAAAGTCCTTTTCCATTTTTTGATCTAATGCACGGATAGTTAGCTAATAATTAATATCAGCAGGCAATCAAAAGCACTAGCTGTCCGTGCATCGGATCAAAATAAGGACTTTTTATCTATGAATTTTATTTTCTACTTGATTCAACAAAAGCGTGCGGTACTTACGGGACATCCTGTATACTAAAATGACCCACCCTGTATTTGAGATATAATAAACTATGTTAACAACACTTTCTTTCACCAGCTTATTATATTTTCCGTTAATCAGTTCTCGTCTTCTTTCCGCACACTTTAAAAAGAAATAATACCATTCAGCCGTAACCTTATCTTATTAACCAAAATTTACGAGATCTACAAAGGTTATGATCATGTTTAACTTCGTAACGTAATTAACGCTTTACTCCCAACACAAATATATTAACGAATTAATTTTTCGATTTCGCTTTTCAGGATTGAAAACATTAACTAGCTCTCAGAAAGTTAATACACATGAATAAAGAAAACAAAAACTGTACAATCAGAGTCATATGACCATTTTGATTTATTTACATAAATGATAAATAATAATAATTATATGTAAAATATGGAAGTCATAGGATGGACTTCGAACCGTCAGTCAAAGGGTATTCTAGTTATTAATGATAAATGATATTATAATGAATAATAAATATTTATTTTTTATTTGATTAATATGTTAATATTCTAAAAATAAAAAATTATTATTTGTTTATGTCATTTAAATCAAACAAAAACTTCCATTGACTTTATTTTTGCTACGCTGTAAAATTCTACTTTTGGCCAAACCAAACACAATTTATAGGTAATTTCAAGCCCACCTTATTATTACCCAAAAAGTTAATTTTAAAGTATGTTCATATTTTATATTTTTATATAACTATTCACAAATAGTCGCATCAATGAATGTTTTTACTCGGGATTCCTCAATAACAGCTCAGATTTTGATTTTAAAAAAAAAATTCTATTTGTACATTACCTAAAATCAGAATTATTTCAGGAAATAATCTGGAGAGGGAATAGGCAGCATGTCCTGACTGAAATGTAGAGCGCCCAGCCTAAATAGCTAATCATAGAAGTTTGGGATTTCGAGAGGATATTGATTTTATACTGCAGGTGTCATTTAAAAAAGTATTTTTCGAAATTCATGCCCTAAACCGGGTGAAACAGGGGATGAAAGTTTATATGAAAATATACACAAACCGTTATTTTAGTTCACTACTTAACCGATCTTAAAAATTCCTTCACCTATAGAATGCCACATTATCAGCAAGTAATATGGTTGTATTTTTTTTTCAAAATAATTAAGGGTTCGCACTAAAAGTTAAACTCCATTAATTAGTGAAAAAGGTAGAGATAAGAGATAAGATATCTGCTAGTTACTTATATTGTTTAAACAATGTTTGTACAGCTTATATAACGGGTAAACAGTGATGTTTACTTAAAAAGTGTTTCAAACAAAAGTTGTTTATTTTTGTATAAGGAATATTATAACTTTACCTTTTTTTTAGGAAAATTTTGTTCTACCTTTAACGGCTTACAAGTTGTTTCCTATTATATCAAAATTTTGTTTGTTGTGTCAATATTTTTAAGCGTTTCAAACTTGGGACTAAACCTTGATATATATCTCATACATAGATACATAGATGGTGTTACTTATAAAAAAATAAACAACTTTTGTTTGAAACATTTTTTCCTAAACATCACTGTTTAGCCGTGAGAGCGTCAAATTATATAGTATGGGGCCCGATTTTTGAAATCGAAATTGTCAACATATCTCTAAGTTTCATGATTAGGGCAAGGCATTAACACTTATTTGGAGAAGAAGTATGTGTGTGCGTACGTACGTTCGTAGATATTTTTTTTGTCGTCGATATGGCGCGAACAAAAATTGATATCGATTTTGTTGAGGTTTAGATCGTTGCGTATTAAATTCAATATGCTCCGAAAAGAATTTCATAACATGGTCGAGCCGTTTCAAGCAATGTGATCTACTAAGAATTCGATTGAGTCGGTCGATTTTTATTTTTTTTAACTTATTATGCAGGGAAGTTATTCGTGTGGATCTCATGGGTCGCACCAGTGTCTATCCGCGGCTTGTTTTTTATTTGAAGTTCCTGATGTGCATTGCTGTAAGAGATACTTTAAAAAATGTATCTGGACATGGATACAGATATTTACAGTAAAATGTATCTAGACCTATATCTAGATACATTTTAATATGGCTTCATAATTATGGCGAAACATTACATTTTTATAACATTCTATGTCTATGAAGAAACGTATAAAAAGATTCCAATTAAAATTGGTAGATAGCATGGAGGTTATAAAAAAGGAGAACGATCGCTATAGAAAATATTGTCCCCAAAATATGGACAAAATAAGTGAGGCGCTGGGATCGCTAAGTTGTCTCATTAAAAGCGGGCTGTTGTGCGCTAATTTCAAATGATCTACCAACGGTTACTATGCGTGTATATAATATCATTCAAAGGAAAAAAAGCAAATAATGAAATTATTATTAATTATTATTATTATTTACTAATGAATAAATTATAAATTATCTATTCTACTTTATAAATTTATCTATACTACTTTATAAATTTGAATGGTACTAACTTTATCTACTTGTACGCATAAACAGCTAACTTCGCAGATACTATTTACCGACGACAGCGCAGCTGGAAGCTGAAAAATGAACTATAAATTCGACAAATTTGCAGGGACAACCGCTAATCCTTTAGCGTAGCGATCGTTCTCCTTCTTTATAACCTCCATGGTAGATATAGTCTTTCTAAGCACGATTGTCCCATAGATATAAATATAAAATATCATCACACTTTTTTTATTAATTTTTTGATGAAAGTATAGGAGTCTAAGAGAAACCGAATAAACGCGTCATATAAATTTAACTGGCAAATGTATAGTGTTATTATCGTGACAAATAGAAATATTATTACGATATGTGTTGAAAAATTGGTCATATAAAAAGTCTTAAAATAATTCATAATGCACACATCTGATACAAAAATGTTTTTTATAATTTAATTAAAATTATCATACATTTAAAATCTGTAATAAAATATTTATTTAAAACGTTGCTTTTAATTTTAGAATACAGTAACCTAAAAAAGTTTATTATGTTTATACTTATTCTCATATTGGAAACAACTGGGATAATATTGTTTTAGGCCTGGGAGGAGATTATTATTGATTAAGATCAGGTCAAATAGTCGTTTAAGCTCTTTTTCCAAACCTGGGTTCGCGTGAGTAATAAACATTATTTATTTTACCCACTGATCGCAGTTTTTATGATTTTTAAACAGATTTGATTTTTCATAATCTAGTAGTTATCTTTTTTCTACCGTATGTATACTTATCGGGGGGTCGGCTATTTTCTACAAAGCGTTAAAAAATCAGCAGTATTAAACCACGTAGGAAAATAGATTGATGGAGCTAAGAAACTATATCTGCTTGGATAGTAATACGTTTAAACTTTAAATTATTTAATTTTACCCTTTCGGATACCAAATCAGTGGCCTTTAATTTTGCTTCATATACCTTGCACTTTATCGGCATTTTAAATTATATTCTGGTTATCGGAGAAGAATCTACAGCTTAATTTACGATTAAGTCGAACATTGTACGCTTGCATACTTTCTTTGAGTCACTCAATCTCATTTCCATTTTTTAGAACCCCAGGTTGCGATATTTGGAGTCAAAGTAAGTTAGTCCAATTAGCCACGGATTGGTCATAATTTGGTCACAATTGGTTATTAATTTTAATCAACTGGTCATCAACACTGCCAAAGATAGAAAAAAAGAATTTATTATTTATGTGGTCTAAATTTGTTTAGCCCTCCAAGTTGTCATAATTGTTAGTCATAATTGGTCAATAATAATGACCAATTGGTCAGCAATACTGAAAAAGATAGAAAATAAAAAGTTCATATTTATGATAAATTACTGACCAATTATCACCATTTCGTGACCAATTGGGCTAATTTTGTTAGACTCCAAATATCACAACTTGGAGTGCTAACAAAAATTAGACTACATAAATAATAACTATTTATTTTCTATCTTTGCAGTATTGCTGACCAAATGGTAATTATTAATGACCAATTATGACCATTTCATGACCTATTGGACTGGCTTTGTTAGACCCCAAACATCGTAACTTGGGATGGTAACAAAATTTATACCACTTATATTATAAATTTTTACTTTCTATCGTTAGCAGAGTTTTGCTGACCAATTGATCAAAGTTACTGATCAATTATGACCAATTAGTGACCAATTGGACTAACTTTCTTAGACTTCAAATATCGCAACTTAGGGTGAGATGTCTGAAATGGCAGGGTTGCTGACCAATTGAACGAAGTTACTGACTTTTAATGATCAATTCGTGACCAATTGGTCTAACATAGCTAGACTTCAAATATCGCAACTTGATGTGCTTAAAAAAATTTAGTTGGCCTTAAATTTTTAACTGCTTATGGAAATGGCAGGATTGCTGATCTCCAAATATCGCAACTTGGGGATGTATTAAAAAATTGAAACTCTAAGCATCCCCTTGATAAGGAAAATCGGTTTCTTATTTCATTGTAGGTTTTATTTAAAACTTTTTATTTTACTTTTTGATTGTGTCTGATTTTACGAAACCCTCAATCTGTACAAATTTACTATCCACTTGCATTCACTTTTTGTGTATTTGAACTTTAAACTTGATTCAGCTTATAATTAAAAAAACATTGCAATATTTTTAAATAAAAAATTTGACATGCAAGTGTTAACTGATATATGCATATAATTTAAAAAGTAATTTACGAAGTGCTAAAAAAAACTTTATCAATAAAAGAAAAACCGCATTGAATTAATATTAAATGGCGCCATCTAATAATTTATATTAGCCGTAGGCCAATGAACAGTGGACATTAAAAACTTTTTGAAGCGTAAAATTTCTATGGACAGCAGCAATAGGAGAAATTAATGTGGGTCTACGCTAGTAGAAACTTTTGTGTGTCTACACTTTAAAGCCGAAAAAGTGTATATTTAATGTATAATTTTTTCTTATTTGCTACCAATTAAAAGAACACCTTTCCAATTTAGTTAAGGTTTTTTGGTTATTTCACACACAAAGAGTTTCATAATCTCTTAATATTGTCTCTTTCTATGATATTTTCGTAAATTTAACCGTTCTCAAAATTTGACCGTATGCAAAATTCTTAAATAATATTTGAATAGATCATAGATGTGTAAGTTAATTTTCCTATTCAATTATTGCATTTAAAATTTTAATGAGTACTTTTCGCTTATATAGAAAAAAAAAACAGTAATTTCAAGGTATACTAATTTTAGTCCCAAAGTGCTTAGAAATATTGATGATACCCCGAAAATTTTGGTCCATTTCTGTTTGTCCGCCTGTGTGTCTATCATAGCGATAAATCAAAAAAGAAGAAAGATATCAAGCTGAAATTCGAAGCGTTCTCAGGACGTAAAAGTTCGTAAAACAGCAACATAGATCAATTGGGTCTTGGCTCCGTAGAACCCATCGCGTAAAAATGTAAGAGCTAGAACAATGAGAAACTGAAAAGCTAGATGTGAGAAAGCAAATTACGGCCATGGTGTATATTATCTCTAAAACGATAAAAGGTCGAAAAAGATTTGTAAATTAGTTGGTAGTATCAACTAGCGAGCCTTGTAAAAGATTTTTGAAAACCGAAAAAAACAAAAACTTATCTAGAAAATACTTTTCAATGGTTTCTAAAACTAGAACACTTTTAAAAAGTTTGTTTTTAAACTTCTTTAAAAACAAATTCCAAACCCTGATATTCAACATATTGTCTATGCAAGGAATTTCAACCATTAATTATATATTTTAACTTTTATCCTTATATCTATTTTATAACAGGCACAAGCCCAAAGTGATTTTATTTTTAGGCAAATATTTATAGAAAAAAGCCGTGGGAGGGTAGGGTCTGGTGTGATCCTTGAGGTCCACACGAATAATTTCCCGACATAATAAATACTTAAGAAAAATAATAACTCGACCGAATCGAAACGACTCGATCGAATATTATAAACTTCTTTTCGGATCATATTGCCATTAATACACTTCATTAACATCTCATCGAAGTCGATATAATATTTTGTTCGAGCTAAATCGATTAGGAAAAATTGTTTTTAAACTCACTCGACTGGAAATTCCTCGATCGAATGTTATGAAATTCTTTTCGGATCATATTTTTCTTAATACGCTTCGATCGACCCCTCAACGAAGTCAATATCTTTTTTGGTTCACGCGATATCGGCCAGGAAAAAATGTCTGCGTACACACACACACACATACTTCGTCTCCAAATTGGTGTAAATATCTTGTCCTAACCATGAAACGTACATACATAAATGAAACGTACATTATACCCTTTACAATGACTTCCTGCAGTGGGAAGTTAATAACTTTGGTTTAACAAAAAACTCCAAAATGTCTAAAAATGTGGAAGCATATTTTCGCCAGGCAACCAATTGATCTTTTTTCGGGTATGTGTACCGAACGGTAATGTGGGAAAAACATAAAAAAATAGTAATATTCTATTCTAAGTAATTGAGTCTATTTAAAATAACATAAGTAATTTAAGATTCGAAAATTATTCATTTCTACAAAACTTCCAAGAGCAATATTAAAGCATTTTTATGAACGCATCCTGTATATGACATAAATAACTATTGCAGAAGCCATATCATAATATACAGAATCAAAGAACCAAATTAAAAGGCGGCAAGGAGTGATAAAAGGTTTTGACCAACTGATTCCAAAACTAGAAGATATAAGTTTGCTAATGAGTAGAGGTGAAAAAACGCCTAGAATATGAAAAATTCGTTTTTTCAACCTTTTTATTAAAACGATAAATGGGAGAGGGGTAAAGGTTTTACAAAACATATGCCAGGGCATAAAAGAAAGCAATACGTTATCGAACGATATTTCAGTGCGATGTTTGTTTCAAAAGATAAAGGATTTTAAACCCAGAAGTGCCAATTTTGCTTAGAAAGCGAATATCTTGATCCAAAAAGCTCGTACGGTACGGTAAAAATTTGTTCTTAAATAATTTTAAAATTTTGTTACGCTTCTAAACTTCATACAAGATTTATGGATAACATTTCTCACCCGTTCAATCCTTCAAAGCAAAGCGGCAAGGGGTGATAAAAATTTTAGTAATAGATTTCAAAACAAGAAAGAACAAGTTCTCAAACGAGCTATTGCGATTCGAAATTCGATGATTTTTCGTGGAGATAAGGGTATTTGAAATTATAGTAAAATTTTCCTTTAATACTTTGGTTCTGTATACTTGTCAAGAAAATTTAACAAAAGTCCGATCATGTTCACAGATAATTATTATAAGTACAAACGATCTACCTCACACATTTAATTAATTTTTTTTAAATAAATATAAAAAACTTAAATATTTGTTTACTTATACTACAAAAAAAAAAATAAAAAAAATAGAATAGAGACATTATTAAAATAAGTAGGTAATACACACACATGCACCAATAATATAGCATAGAAACAAATTAAGTATAATGGGCAGTAAATTAACTTATCAGATTAGCTACTAATTATTTTAGTATTTTACCCGTGTGAATTTATTTGTAAACTCAATTACAGTGGCGGTATCTTCAAGTCAAAATCAAATACAATAGTGATCTTGATGAGTTCTTGTAAATGCTTAAAACAAGTGAAAATAATTATCCGGTCAAATTAAATAAAAAAATATGAGTGAAGGTACAAACAAAACTTAGCACCCGCCTCAAATATGGTAGGATTGTTCAAAATACCATTATAAATGAAATCTTACGCGAAAATCAAAGGTCACAAAAAAGAACTTTTCGTGAATTTCAGGAAAACGGTAAGGTGAAATAATTTTTAAAATCTTATTGTTGGTGCGGAACCTTAAATATATATTTAATACAAACTTTCATCCCCTATTTCACCCTTTTAGGGGATGAATTTCGAAAAATCCTTTCCTATGTGACACCTACAGTATCAATCTTCTCGACAATTCCACACTTCTATCATTAGCAATTCAGGCTGGGCGTCGATATTTCAGTCGCGACATTGCCTATTCCCCCTCCAGATTATTTCCCCCATCTGAAATGTTTCTGATTTTAATAAAAAAATCATAAACAAACCCATCCAATTAAAAATTAGATAAGTTTAAAATAACTAGAAATAAATTTTTTCCTGTTTCTTGGAATCCTCATTCTATTCATAGAATTTTTAGGTATACAAATTTTCCCCTATCCTTACCCTTTTGACCCTCTGAATATTATTGGATGAGTTTTTTACATGAAGTTAAATTCAACAGACTAACTAGTTGAAGCTATATAAATATTAGCTAAGAAAATAAATGAGAACTCTATGATATTTCGAAATAAATTTCGATTTTTGCCCCAATTTCCTTTCAGTTTTTGTATTTTATAAATACGTATTTCGATTACCAAGTAGTCATCATCAGTAAGAATTAGCTAGTCGTGATTACTCTTATTATGAAGGTTACTCTTTGCTAATTTGGTGGCGGACTGCACGTCATAAGAAAAATCACGACTAGCTAATTCTTACTGATGATGACTACTTGGTAGTCGAAATACGTATTTATAAAATACAAAAAACTGATCTAGGAAATTGGGGCAAAAATCTAAATTTATTAGTTGAAGCTATATTCGAACTCTTCTATATTTCAATTCTCTATCTTTTATAGATTTTAAAAAAAGCGATACTTGCCCTAATTTGGATTTTTTTCCTCACGGAAATTCAAACATATCTATGAAAAAAGTTTCAGACAAAACTTGTTAATGTTTATACAAGGAAAATTTTTGTTTCCATTTTTATTCTTGATCTATCTGTTGCGGTTTTAAAAAATGGATCATACGGAAATTTATGGCGTCATTTTTTACGCTCTGAATACCCTATAAATATTTCATCTCGATATTTCTCTTCTATTTGGAGTTATTTTGCTCATGGACAGCTAGACAGGCGGTAGGTAATACAAACCTGGGACTAACTATACTCTAGTTATTATATATGTAATATATATCTAGGTATACAAAGTTTATTCCCAAGTTTGTAACTGATGCTAGGGACACAAATTTTGCTATAGGTGTTCATAAAATCACCTAAGTGTCAATTTCCGGTTGCCTGTCTGCCTGTTCCATAACCAGCGGACGATTAAAACACTTTCAACGATATCTCATTTTTCAAATTATGACAAGTAGTTTAGAACTGCGGAGGGAGCAGATGAACATACATACAAACCGGTCAAACATCGCCGTCGTCGGGGTAAAAATAAGATAAACAAATGTAAAACAAAAATTTTTTCTCTACTCTTGTAGCCAGTGTAAGGGTTGAATTTATAACGTATATACATATAATAAGCTAACATCAGGCATAATTTTCGAAAAAATAGATAGTTTATAAGAATGTTTCTATGAAATTAAAGGAACCAAAAATTACTTTCCACATTGTATTGGATTTCCGTCGAGTTTTCAACAAAATGTTTCTAACAAGAATAATTTATTGTTATTTTAGAAATTCCGGCCACTAACCCTGTCATTAAATAAATTTCCCCAAACTCAGAAATACTTCGAAGAAGAAATATTTAGTTGAATTCTTTAAAGTAGGTCCCGTGGAATATCGAAACGAAAGACTCCAAACCACTTATCTAAAAAACAAGCAAATTTTCAAAGTTTTTTTTTAGATAAATAAGTCTTTTAAATAGTAAGCGATCGAATAGAATATAAAACCAACAACATTTAAAAAAATGCTAAACTTGTCAAATCAGCATTGCTTAGAAAATATATTTGACGCCTCACAATAGTTGCCTCCCCAAATATTCTTGATAAAATTCACAATTGAAGAGCTTAGTGGTTGAAGATGTTATGAGACAATTAAGTGGAATCGAGATAATCAGCTGTAAAGTTTTTAACTTGCATAACAAGTTATGCAAGACATAACAACTTCATCCACTGAAAATAGCTTTATTTGAAAGGTTAGCGAAAAGGGGAAGCATGCTATGTTTAAAGGAGAGCATAACATGTTCATCCACATGCAAATCTCGATTTCCTCAAAAATGTCACTTAACATGTTCATCCACTAAGCTCTTCAATTCTATTTCTACCTTTAAATTATAATGTCCGTCACTGTCCCCATATTAATACCGTTGTAGAATAAAAACACAAAATATAAGTAATAATAATAATAATATAATAATGTTGAACATGGCTTTCACTTTAGTGGTTTTTTTTTATTTATAAAAATATAATATAATGTACAAAACTCTCATTCCATCTATTTTATGTACAATTATTTATTAAAATATTATTATTTAGTGTCTCAACAGTATAGGCCAGTCATTAGAAAACTTGTTTATAGTACTCCACTCAAAAAGAAAGGTAACGAAGTAAACAAAGCAGTAAGATCATGCAGTTTTTACCTATTTATAATTTTGCAAATCTGGAAAAAAGAAAATGGGAAAAAATATACAGTTAACCATAGTTTTTTTTTTTTGGGAAAAGCTACAATTTTCCGTATTTATGTTTGCACTAGCACATGCGAAAAACAAACATATATAAATACATTATACACATAATAGCTTGTTTTTAACCGGCATAAAAAAGGAAAAGATTCTCAATTCGATTGCATTTTTTTTATTGTTTGTTACCTCAGAACTTTCGACTGAGTGAACCGATTTTGATGAACCGATTTGAAAGCTAGTGCTACCCGTGTGGTCTCATTTTAATTTGGTCCAGTTTTGACAATGGCATCCATGAGAAAACCCTATAAGTCTTAAATTTGGATTAAGTATGTGCGCGACAACTGGACGAATAACTCGATATAACGCCAACCGATTTCGATTATTCTTTTTTAGTAACAAATAAGTTAGTGTACTTTAGATTCACCAAAAGTCACAAAATTAAAAAATTTTGAAAAAAAAATAACCGACTTCAAACTATTCCAAAACAAATCAATGTTGTTAACATTATACAAATTATCTTTCAAGAATATATGGAGGGTTACTGACTGTACATTTTTAAATTATTTTCGTAATCTGTTTATTATTTGATTTTCAGGTTCTGCGATCAAAATAAAGGTGTTTTTTGTTAATGTTTACCTTAAGGTAGTACGGCCGCCAAGGCAAGTTTAGACTTGTGGTTGAAATTATTGGTACCCTATTTTCAACTTTAATTATAAATTTTGTTCTAACTTCATGAATGTAGGTGAAAAATACGAATTATTTTTTTCGATATCTCCCTTGGTTTCCTAAGCTTTTTTTTTGAAAATTACTCCAGATATCGAAATGTTATATTCTTACCATTCGTTTTACTTTGTCAAGTTATAACATAATTCACCATCAAAATTGAATGTTTTTTTAAATACCCCCAATAATTTATTAAGAATTTATTTACTAAATATTTTTAAAAAAATGTATACCGACTAGTTTTGGAGAAATCTATGATAAATATAATACTTTTGAAGTCATTTATTTTCAGAATTGATTCAGACTTATTCCAATTTTATATAAAAAAAATGAAGCTTTTTTTCCAAAATTTCCCTGGCGCTCGCACACCTTAACTTCACGGTTTTCAAAATATTCTGAATTTATGGTGCAATTTTAACGTATAATTTCTCAAAGTTTATATCCGTTTTTCCAAATTCCAAATTTAGGAGTAGTAGACAAAAATCAATTGTATTTCTTGTTGCAACTATGAATAATTGAATTGCGTATATAGGTTGGCCCAAAATTATAACTAAAGTATTACAAGTTTTAAACGATAATAGCTTGTTTAACCTAAATACAACAGTTATAATGGCTTAAAACTTGTAATTCTATAGTCATTATTTTGGAACAATAAAAATATAATTTTGGATTAAAGACAGGAAAAAATACGAAAGACTGAAAAAATCGAACGTATAATGTCTTCTAGTAATTAATGCAAATGATTATTACAGTCCCTGGCTCAGAAGTGAGCGTCCTTCACTAGAAATCCCATAGATCGTTCTGTTACTTTCCGCTTGTCAAAGTCTATTTAAAGGGACAAATTAGTCAAAACAGCTAATATGCGAATATCTAAATGTATATGATTTCTTTAGCTACAGCTACAGCTACAATGAATGAATGACTGGCCTATTGGAGTCAGACTCAATGATGGGAGAGTCAAGTCAGTCTCTCACATGACTACACAGAACATTCCAATTCATATAAATAAAATCATATTGTATGAGTCATACATTTAATTCCATATAAAAATAAATAAATACAAGTTTTAATTTAAAACCCACAGATATTATTTATATAAAGGATTTACCATTAAGAATGATACAACTTTCAACTTAAATTAAACAACTTGCGTTGGATTTAATCTGTAGCTACGCTGTGAAGCACACATGAAAAATAAAAATTATTATTCGATCGCAGAGATTGGGTTCGATGCCATGGATTGCTATCAAATTTCGACAACCTTCTTATGCTGTTTGATTTTCTTCTGAACCAGTTGATTTCAGATATACAGTTAACAAAAATCATGTTGTATCATGGTAGGTAGCATGAATGGAAAATTTATTTTGATAAAGAAGTTTAAAATTTGCATGTATTGTTCAATATTGATCAATTAGTTGAATGTCATTTGGTGATTTTCCAAATAAATAAATCATGCTTCAAAGCAAAGATACAATTGTTACTTGGCTGGTATCATACAGTGTGTCGTATTTAGGATAAACAAACCCTCATATTTTCCTTATTTATTGGAATATCGATTTGAAATTTTACACATTCACACAGGGTAATGAGTAAAAAAAAGAAAAAAGACGGTTGTCCGTCCGTCTGTGGACACGATAACTCAAAAACGAAAAAAGATATCGAGCTGAAATTTTTACAGCGTACTGAGGACGTAAAAAGTGAGGTCAAGTTCGTAAATGAGCATCATAAGTCAATTGGGTCTTGGGTCCGTAGGCCCCATTTTGTAAACCGTTAGAGATAGATCAAAAGCTTAAATGTAAAAAATGTTCCTTATCAAAAATTAAACAACTTTTGTTTGAAACATTTTTTCGTAAACATCACTGTTTACCCGTGAGGGCGCCTATTAGGCGGAAATTTTATAATATGTACTATACTTGATTATCAGTTATGCATGTGTCATATGTTTGTATGTGTAATGTGATAAAGAAATCAACACTGACTATGCATGGTATTTCAACAATTAACTCAGTCAATTGTTTGTTTTCACTTGTTACTTATTTTTTTATACCCATATACCGATTTCATGACAAAATTCGCATTTTCAATTTTTTCATTATTTTGGTCAATACTCAAAATTATTACAAATTTATTGAAATATTTGAATACATAACACTATTAAATTATCAATTTGTCCAGTTTTTACATTCCATGGCACACTAGTTATAAAAGCTTATTTAAAGATGTAAAAAAATATTCTATGCAACTTTTTCTAATAGTTTTTTTTTTTTTTTTTTTTTTTTTATATCTCTAACCATGTTTGGCTAAGCAAAATTTTAAGAATGAGCCCTATTTGTCAATTGGTAGTAAGTCCCGATTTCAATTAAGTGTCTTAAAAAATGTGACATTATCTTGTATGATTGTACATAATTTCAAATCGATGTTCTTATAATTAACGAAAATATGAGGATGTCTTCATCGTAAATGCGATTTTATATCACACTAATAGTCATAATTTAATGAAATTATTTTTTTCTTTTTTTATACCAATCGAAAGATAAAACACTTTTACGCAAAATGTTTTAACAAAATTTTTTTTCTACACACTTTCCGAGATATTTATGCCAACAAATGCATATCAGTAGGGTTAAAACGACAGGAAGTTTATAGGATTTCATGAAATTCTCGATATTATTATAAACTTGTCCCTATAAAAAAAAGTTATCGTTTGAAAATCAACCTGTATTAAATTATTTTATATTATTTTACAGCACGATTGACCACATAAAACAAAAAGTAATTGATAAAATAAAAATTTTATGACGCCTCTATCTTTGTCTCTTTTGTTTAAATATACAGTAGCAAATAGTGGCTGTTGTGGCAACAGCTCACAACAGTTTGAAGTACTGCTCATTTCAAACAGGATTATTTTTTGGTAGATGAGAAATTCATAAATCATTGAAGCTGACTGAAAATCAAAATAAAATTCTTGCCATTCAAAAATTAGCATTGTATGCTTAATAAAAATGAAATAGGTTAATAATATATTTATTATATACATTAATTTGTTAGCTATTTTATATTATAGTGAAGATTATATTGTACATACGCTGTTGCCATATTTTGTTACTTTTTCCGGACCATAATCAAAACAATAATTAAAGGTAGCGAAATATATATATATATATATATAAAAAAAAAATGAATGACCACTGTACTTATAAATTATATGAATGAACTTTCTAATGAAAAACTAACCTACAAAAACCAAGTGTTAATTATTCTCCCTCTATTTTTATTTTCATTTTTACATTTAATTTTTTTTTTTGTGATTTCCTGCCGAGAGTACTTACTTTCTGACCGCATTTGGCTCCAGAAATAAGGACTTTTGTGGCCAGTTTTCCACATCATTTGAGCCCTTACCTAGCCCCATTTTATAAAGTAGTCACAATATATTGGTAATTTTTTAAATCGATATTAAAATTTTACAATCCATAGAAACATTGCTATTACAGCAAACGGGATATTTTTTGTTTGTTTTAAAATAATTTGAATGGAGTTTAAAATAATTTGTATAAAAACTTGCAATCGTTACTTTAACGATTATTAGACCGTAATTTCGGCTAGGGGACACAGAATTTTTTACCATCGCCACAATTTGATTACAGGAAAAGGGCTAAAAATCGATTCAAGGTTTTCGGTAGACCAATAGACAAGCAGAGACTTAAAGAGTTAAAATAAAGGAAGTAAAAATAATTCACTCGTTTTATGGTCTAGTTCAGAGATGGCGAACCTTCGCGTGGCGAACGTGCCATTTTTCCTAAAGAAATTATTTTAATGAGATCATAGACAAATATCACACACCGCTTTATCGCCTTTACTTATGACTTTATCGCTTTATCATGCCATATTTATCAGTGCAAGTTGAACATTCTCTTATTCACTTACTCTTATATTAAATAACAGTTAATAATTGTAAATATAACACAAATAAACATTTAAAATACAGTTGTGTTAACGAAATTGATTATTATTCTATGCGTAAACAAACTATGCGTCATAAGCAATTGTAGTCCACGGTATCGTTCGCAGGATCACTCGTAATATCATACTCCCAAATGATCTTTGTGATCGGTGGTGTGCTCAAAATATTCTGCCGTATACCATCAATGAAACGCGCACCATTGGTTTGTCATCTATGGTCTAGTCAATCCACATATCGCGGCTTTTAATTGAGATTTCAGCAGGCTTATGACTGCCACATCGACTACTTCTCATAATAATTTATTACTTAAGTTAAATAAATGGACGTTAAGGTAGTTGTCGTGCTATGGGCATCGTAAGAAAATTCTAAAATTTTCAATACTTATTAAAGATATTTTAAAACATTGCCATTAAAATTTGAAGTCGAGATTATTATTAAGACTGAGAGTATTGAAGAGGTTGTATTTTAAAAAGTTTTTTAATTCTAGAAAAGAGGGAAGAAGCTAACAAATTTAATATTTATATGTCATTAAGAAACTCCCTTATATATCTGAATTTGCAAAAAATGGTCTTTTCTATTTTGAGAGTCGATCAGATCCCTGAAAGGGCAGGAGTCCATACAGGAGTTTATCAATAATAAAATAAAGTTCAAAAACTAAAACCTTGAAGCCTACAGAACGGTTTTAAAAATATGAAAACAAGAAAATATTTTCATCTGAAATTTTATGATATGAAAAATCGTCATTACAGTCGAGGGACCTCTTTTCACTCCTTTGGAAAGCATTTAATCTTGGAAATCCCCCAACTATAATGACGATTTGACATATCATAACAATTACAAATGAAAAATTTTTTTGATTCTGTAGGTGTCGGACTTTTAGTTTTTGAAATTTATTTTATTATTAATAAATAAACTCCTGTCAAATTATGATAAGTAGTTTAGAAGCTAGAAGGGAACAAACGAAAATGCACATATTTTAAACTATTTTGGAGTTATAATTATATATATTGAAAAAATGTAACAATATTTTTGAAAAGTGCTAAGTACGCCGTTTGATTTGATACCATAGACGCTATCAATAAATCGAATTTAAAAAAAAAAAAAACTTTATAACCTTTAGGGGGCGCCATATCCAATTGAGTATGACGTAACATACCCTATAACAAGCGGACGATAAAGACTGTTTTCAGACAATATCTCGTTTGTCAAATTATGATAAGAACAGATGAACAGAAACGGGACATAAGGGAACAGAGGAACTTACATTCATACCGGTCAAACACATAATCCTCGCCATGGTATAGTCGGGGTAAAAATATATTATATTTCGGTTTACTTTAGCATTTTGATCTTTTTAAAATCTTTTAAAAGTTATTTTATTCTATCTGATATACTTTACGACTAAGGCTCCCTTCCGCTTTAAACCATACAGACTTTTTTTAGAATAATTTTCTGAAGCCAATGCAAAAAACTGCCAGCCAATGCAAAATACACACTGAAAACAATTTTTTCTTAAGAATCTAGGTTTACTTATTGTACTAATTGTACCAAAAGTGTATTTTAAATTTAATTAAATATTATTTGCATTTATTTATTTTGATATTTATATATTATATATTTAAACCAAAAACACCTACACCTAATTATTATAAATTATTTATTGTAAAATATTTTTGAGTAAACGTAATAACTTATAATTTGCTTTTACTGTTCAGTGGGAATATTATTACGATAGAATCATTTTGTATTTTTTTTTAAACATATTAATATTATATTTTTCGTTCTATATATAGAAATGAATTACCTATAATTTATGTATACGACAAAACACGATTCATTAAATACACGATTTTTATAATACTATTGATTTAGCGAATCATTCACAAGTTTTCTAATCAATTTATAGGGTGTATCAAAAAATTTCTCTAAGAAAATAATCTGCTTACAATTTAGCTTTGAGCAGTTTACGATAGTAATATGGACCATATCCATTCCTTAGATAAGAAAGCATTATTTCATAAAAGAATCAATGAAACTCATTTTTACCCGACGAAGGAGTGGTTATGTTTTTGTATGTGTGTTGTATATTTATTTTTAAATTTCTTTATTAGCCTCGTACCTTCTTCTTTAAGGTATCATTATATTTATCTCAAAAACGTAAGTGTTCTTAAATAGGTGTTTGAGAAAACAAAACAAAACGGCGGATTTTTTAAGCGAAACGTGAATACAACAAATTAACCAAACCTATCAAGTAAGGTATAAAAATAAAGGAAATTAAAAGGGTATTACAAAAATATATATAAATTATATGTTTAAATATAATTAGGAATAATAAATTGCTTTAAAAATTTTGATATAGTCTAATAAGAGGATTTTTTTAGTGCTGAGACACAATAAAGTCCTACATAAAATAACTAATAAAAATAAAAAATAAAAAACCCGACTGCGTTTAATGAAATTTCAAAAAAAAAACAAGTTCAGAAGCTTTTGAGTCGGTCTAGATTTAAATGAGCTCCGACTGTTTAAGTCGCTATGTAAACTAAGACAAAGGTATGAACTATTTTTTTTTTTATAAAAGAAAATAGACTTGTTCTTGCATCTAGAAGGCATTCATCCAAATAAAATCTTTTAATAATAAAAATGTTGGTATCTAATGTATATAACTTGTTTTCTCCCGCTATATTATAAAAGGTATACAGGGTTCCTCATGCTATGCAACACGGAAGATTGTGGCTAAACAGCTTGATTTTAATAAAACTGAAAAAATCAGTTCTAACTGAAAATGTATGAAAACGTGCACAGCAAGCGATAGGAAAGTGAATGCTATTTGATAGTTAACAGTTTCAATTTACATTTGCTGTTGACATAAACCCTATAAACAAGTTTTTATCTTTTAAAACTTGTAATACTGTAGTCAAAATTTTGAAACAACCTGTATACGTCATTTAATTATTCATAGTTACAACAAGAAACTCAATCAACCTTTGAGAAATTATACGTTAAAATTGCTACTATAATTTCAAAATATTTCGAAAGACATGAAGTTTAAGTGAAGTAAACCTTGATGAAAAATACCTTTATTTTGATCGTAGAACCGGAAATTGAAATAATAAACAGGATTTTCCATTGAAAAAAATACAACTTTTCTCCATTGAAAAAATACAACTTCAACTCTTCCTATCTAAATTTAGTCTGTATGTACATTACGAAAATAATTTTGAAATGTACAGCCAATAACCCTCCATCTATTCCTGAAAATTTTTTTTATTAAAATCAATCCGTTTAGCCATAGTCGTCCGTGTTGTATTATAACTTCTGTTTTAATACAACACTTGTGATTTTTGTAGACAATAGACCTGGATCTTCTATTGGTAATAAGAAAGCTTGGTAACCTACACCTATATGCTTAGGGAGTAACGAGTCGTGAAAATATTTGTTTAAATAAAACTTTCTATACTGGTTACACTAAAGAATTGTCTGTTAGCACTTCCAATAAACTGTTTTAAGGCTATTACAACTTAAATATTTCGTGAATGGGTCCTAGAAAATAAAGAAGAGAAATGTTTTTTGAAACTACCGAAACTACTGGCGAGTACAAAAGCTAACATTAACAATAGTATATTACACATCAAAGGAGCAAAAGTAAAGAATGTCTCAGATCTCATGTTCATTGTCGCCAAGGATGACAAACATGAAATCTGAGACACTATTTATTTGCTCCCGTGGTGTGTATTCTATTTCTCCCGAAGAGGCAGAAACCGACAACTTCGTTTTGGACAGAAAGTTGACACTTTCTGCACGGAGGTGAAAATTAACTTAAATCATTTGTAAACTGTTAGAAAACGATTTAATATTAGGTATATTCTTTTTAACTACATTTGGTACTAACTATTTCTATATTATATAGGATAATGGTAATTCGATGCAAAACTAGAATTAATATGCCTTGATTTCAGCTAGTTTGCAACAAATACACTAAGGTGAGGAGGGGGCTTGGTCGAAATTGCAAGATTCTGGGATTTTTTAAAATTATGATAATATTTTAATATTATGATAGTAGTTTTTTGAATAACTATTTTATTCAAAAAAATAAATTATTTAGTGTGCATTTTTCATAAAATTTACTGCATATTTCTGACACTGCCACTTTCGTCACTAAAGTCTTTCACCTAAAATTTATAGTAAGGCACAATTTCTTTTTCAAGGAAAAGTTCATTTTTCTGGGGTAAAAAATGGTCCCACTAAATTATTATGGATAATATTCATGGAAACTGTATATGGTGGGCCGTTAATTTTATTTTCATTTTTTGTTGCTCCATGATTTGTTTACTCTTTTGGAGATCTTGTTATGACCAGTTTCTAATCCTGATGGAATCTTAAATGATCAGTTCACATATTCACGTATTTAGTAAAAATTCATTAGTCCCCCTTGCCTGACGTACGTCCTTCCAGGGCTTGTATTGATGTATAACGGTATAGCTACGTACAATCTTTATGTGAACAGACTTGCATGGTAGCTGACGAAGGAATTATTCTACAGATCATATTGTAGTGGTATCGTCAACTACAGAATTAAAAATTTTCTATTCATCATCGAAATTATAAATTAAAAATTTTTTTTGGGTGTTTCTTGTTGTAGATGTTATTGTGGCTGTGTCGTATACCATAAAATATATAATTTGTTGTTCACTATCGAAATCATGAATAAATAAGGATCTTCTGGTGTTGCTTACTACAGATCTTATTGTGTTTGTATCCTCCTCCATAAATCTTATAATGTTATTTTATGGACCGTAAGGTAGGGAAGCTATTCACTTCCAAAAGTATGATGGAAATCATGTAGCATTCACGGAAAGGATGGTGAAATGCTTTTGAAGTAGTCTGTGTCATTCTAGAAACTGAGGAAAAAAAAGTTGGTCATAAAAGCCTGTAAATTTGTCAGCATATTGAAAATACTCTAACGTGGCTCGGATGCAAAGTACTTCTAAAAGGAGGAATTTAAGTCAGTACATCCTGGTTGAACTATGTATTTTAAATTATGTTAAGTCGTTATTTGGGGGTTTGTGAGCACGAATATGCTACACAAAATGTATTGATAGGAGATATTATTGCAATAACGTACAACGAAATTTGCTTTAAAATGCATTACACTGAGTGCCCCGAATATGATGGTCAAAACAATTCTTGATCAACACGGGGACTTTGCCATCCTGGTTTTGGAGCTTAATTCCAGATTTTCCTCTAAATTTGTTTTAAAGACTTCGAGATGTTGCTCTAAATTTGCTTTCAGATTTTTTTAAGCTTACTAGGTCTCTGAGTTCATCAAGAATTGTTTTGATCATCATTTTCGAAGCACTAAATTTTGAATGTATTTTGCAGCAAATTTGCAGATACGTGCTCTAAAATCAAGACGTTCTACTCTCTAATCTATATATTTTGAGGATCGTATTCGTAATCAGCAACCTATGAAACCCTCGAGTAATGAATAACGATGCATTTTAATGCAAATTTTTGTATACATAATTGCTATCTTATCTGCAATTAGAACACTCTAATTCCTAGATATGCTCGAGAATATTTTGGGCAGCATATCCGTGTTCGTCAACCTCGAAAACCTCTCAAAGGACGACTTTACATAATTTAAGGTGCTCAGTTCAACCAAGATGTGCTGATCCCCTAATTTTGAATATTCATAATCAGCAATCAGAAAAAGGTCCTGGTAACAATTTTCAATTTATTTGAAAGGGAATTTATAAATGTCACTAGAAGGAATTCCAGGACTAGGTTGTTCTAATTCTTATTTTTTTTTTTTTTTTAATCGAATGCAAAAAACTTTATCAACTTCCCAGTGGGATAGTTATTGTAATGGGTGCGATTTTGCAAATTGAAAATTTAGACATATCTCCACGTTTCAAGGCCTTTAGAGTAGAATAGTATGGTTTTTAAAAGGATGTCCGTCTGTGCACATGTATGTACGTATGTATGGTTGTTTGAATTGAATTTTCGTCTCACGTATCTCGAGAACAAATGGATATTGAGATGGGACCAGTTTCATTTAACGCATAATTATGTAACTTAGTCCTGATTAGATTTTGAGAAAAATCGGTCATGCCGTTTTTTGTACTGAATGAAAAATTGTATAATTGTCATTATTATCACTTCACCTTTATATAGTTTTAACGTCATCGAGGGTGCTAGAGTTGCAAGGAGCGAAGCCCCTAAGGGGCTAGGAGGAAGCCCCCGCTGGGGTGTCCGAAAAAAAATTATTACAAAAAAAATAATAAATGCGTTATAAAATAATCCCACTGATATAAAATCCTTTCCACTGGGAAGTTAGTCGTGTGGACTTTTCGGGTCGCAACTAGACCGCTTTTCTCGATTCGTATTAGTGCAACAATTTCAGATATAAAATGTAATAATATTTCCTCATTTAATAGAAGTTCATAAATCTACAAATTTTAATAAATTACATTTATTCTCCTAGTTTATAGCGGCTTTTTTGAAGCAGGACTTATTGAATAATAATAATTTAAGATTTTATTCTCATTACAGTAATTCATATTTTTATAAATAAACAAAACAGGATTGTCATAATAATTTTATTTCTTAGAATCTACAATTAACTAGTCGTTTATATATGTATTTTATAAATAAATTTTATTATTTTATGATAAATAAGTTGTAAATAAAACAATAATACTCTAGAGTATTCATTATTATCTAGAAACTACACCAAAAGTGCATTTTTCACTTGAATGTATTTCCCTGGCCAATGTGTGAACACGAAAATATTATGAAAACAGCATAGTATTACTCACTGGTCCAATAAATCCGGTAATGCCTGTTTGCTGCCAATATTCCGCTCTTTTTTTAAGCGGTTGTAACATAGGAGGATGGTATGATCAACAAATTAGTTTAAAACTTTTTTTTTTAAACATTAACCTTTTTGTAAATTGATGTAACATGATTGTAAGAACACTGTTTTGTATATTTATGTTACTTTGCAGGGATTTTTGGAGGTAATTTTTCAGAAAGGTGTTTTAATTGTGTGCATGTGTTCTTTAATATTCGGTTGCAAACCGGGCCAAACTCGGTCTCATAGGTGCTTTTTATCTATAAGATGATGTAATATAAGTATAGGCTAGGAACTATGTTTTGTAAAATACAATAGACGATTAAATAGTGTTTCACCGAGACTACGAGGCGCGAAGCGAGGCGAGGTTCCAAATTTTTAATCCTCGTTACTAAGGGAGGCGAGACATGGTATATTGTTCCAAAAACCTCGCCTCGGCCTAGGTGACACCCTCCTCAAAAATTATATAAAAAATACCAAACAAATTGTAAATGATACAAAAATTAATAAATACCTACTCATGAATATTTTTTTTCAAATCTCATCATAATATTGATTATTTTTTGTTTTAATAATTTTATAATAAAATATAATATAATTTAATTATTACAATATTATCATATAATATAATTAATAATATTTACAGAAATAGAAATTAGAATTGCTGTTTATTTTCAAATAAAAGATAATATCATTTTAGTATTGAGATTTTATAATAATTGAGATAGAAAAACAGAGAAACAAAGAGATAGAAAGAGAGACCCCTTATATAGTTCTTAAAACAACACGGGATTTCAACTTTTCAAAACTTTTTGTTACGCACAAATTTGTTTTGAATTTGTTTTTTTCATTCGAGGAGTCATACAAATTTAAAGAATAAGTAACCTTTATTCAGTATTTAAAAAAAATTTATTTTCTAACAAGTTTTTTTTACTATATTATGTACATTCATGCAAAATAATTCAAATTAGTAAAAATTTTACCTCGGCCAAGACAAGGCTAGTCAAAATTTTACTTCGGCCGAGGTTGAGGCGAGGCGAGGGTAGTGAATATTGTACCGAGGCCGAGGCGAACGGAGAGTTATATTTAAAAAGCGATGTGATACCAAAACGTCACTTCGCCTCATACGTCGTGAAAAACTACGGTTAATTACACAAATTAGGAACTTGAAGTTGAAATTATGTGTAAGCCTTTTTGAACTATTCAATGGCGCGTCGCTTAGAGAAAAAACTATTTAAAACTAATTTCTTACAAAATATTTTCTTTTTTTATAAATTTATTTCAAAATATAAATTATTAGTGAAACAGCTATATGAATGCGAGAATGTTCTGATAATTTTACTAAATTTATATCTCCTAACTTACACGGTTAAATAAAATTTATTATATAGTTAGTTTATTTAGCGAAAACACACACAAGATTATGTTTAAATAAACAAGCTATGCTAATTAAACGGTTCTTTGGGAATGTACAAATATTATTTTAAAGGGCTTAGTTTCCAGTGGAAACAATAAAAGATTAAATATGGAGTATTAAGATATTATAAATCATATCTTACATATCTTATAACTGAAAAGTTTGCTATAACAATCAAAGTGAATCAATAAATAAACACTTAATAACATAAATTGTGATTAAGTGGCGTTATGATTAATCAAAATAAGATTAGACTAAGGGTGTACGATCGCCAGGGTAATTTTGGAGATTAGGCTTGATTTTTTCAAATTTAAATTTGAACTAAGTCTAAATCAGTTCCAAAAATTTTTGGAATGTTGTCCGGTTTTTTAAATAAATAATTGACTTCAAAAGTAGGCATATTAAACATTGGTGTAATGGGAAAACGGTAGATGGATAATATGTTTTCATAGATTTCTCCAAAACTAGCCGGAGGAAATTAAAAAAATAAAAACTATTAAGATTGAAGTTAAAAACTTAATCATTTATTGAAAACAAAAAAACTCGTTGTGTCCGACAAATTAAGGATGTTTGCCCTCGATAGTGAGGGCACAAATTTAAAAAAATATTTATTTAATATTTTTTAAATATTTATTTGATGGAAAATTATGTTATAACAATATAAGTAAGAATAAGAAAGGTAAGAATAAAATTGGATATCTGTAGTAATTTTCAAAATATCGAAAATTTTGTTTTATTATTTAGCTTTCGATATTTCGAAAACCAAGGAAGCTATCGAAAAATTTTATTCAAATTTTTTAACGACTTTTTTACTTATTGTATGCACTGTATAATATATTAACTCAACGTTTTCGCAACGTTCTTCCGGTCCTACTTGGCTTCATTTTTGTATCGTCTACAATATACCTATCGCTTATTTACATATGGCAATATATCTATGAGCTCTTAGTCCCAATCGGCGGCTCTTACATTAAGAAAGCGTTTCGCTTGAGGAAAATAACTTGCGTACTGGCAGGAAGTAAATTGTGTACTTTTTTTAAATTAACATTGGCGGCGACAGGAACACCTTAATTCAATAAAATAAGTATTTGACCTTTAAAAATTAAAAGTATAGCTAGAAAATATTGTCTTAAATCAAAGTATTTACTTGCTGCCTTACTGGCGGTATAATTCAAGAAATGTTGGCTTCTTACTTGACGATAAATTATGATCGAAACTTCACTATACGATAGATAAAAACTATTATACAAAAATTATTAAAATTATTTTTCGTTGTAATCTAATATTTTATAATTAACATGGGAGGCGAAAAGACCCCTTAAATAAGTATATTATAATCAATTTATAATATATATTAACTTTAAATAATATAAAAAAAAACTTTTAACAAAAGAAAACCGACTTCAAAAGAAAAACTTTTCCAAAACAAATTAAAATGCACTAAAAAGTACAAAAATAACGATAATATAATTTAGTTACAATTATTGTTATTTTTGGAGTCGGTTTTGGAAAAGTTTTTTTAATTTTGTGTTTCGTTTTCGGTTGGCTTGATATTGAGTTATTCGTCCTATTGTCGTGCATACTTAATGCAAATTTAAGACTTTTATGGTTTTCTCATGGATGCCGTTGTCAGAACTAGATCAAAATGAAATGGGACCAAACGGGAAGCACCAGCTTTCAAACAGATAAAGAATCTGAAATTTTTGAATATGAAATAACAAACATTTAAAAAAAAATACAGTCGAATGATAACCTCCTCCGTTTTTGTTTGAAGTCGGTTAAAAATAAAAGCAATCATTATTTGAACAATTTTCATGAATATTCTTTGTTTGATATCGTATGAAGAAAAAAACTGTTTCAAGTTCCAATCTTCATTTGTTTTGCACCTTCGCGTTCCGCACATATAATTGTTCTTTTACAAAATTGTTTAAATACACTCCTACATATCTCGTCAGTAATTTCTTGAATCGTTTCCCTTATTATTTGTTCTAGGTGGTGGTCTGCATTTCTAAACGGCCATTAACATTCCTATCGAACTTTTTCAATTTATGGACACCCTGTACATTCAATATCAAAAGTGAATAGCTGAATGTTAATATTTTTGAAAGCAGATTTTTATAAAGAATAATTTTTTTTCGTAAACCTTATCATAAAAAAAGTTTTTTATATGTAGCCAACTTAAGTAGACACGCTGTATTCATATACTCGGTGTGAAATAATAAAATTGAGTTGGAATAGTTAATGTTTGTTCTGGTTTGTTCAAATCATGGCGTTTGAATTTAAGTAAATAAAATAAAAAAAATTTCGAAATATATTCAAATATTTAAAAGTCTTTGATATGAAAATTAAGATTGATTGATTTTTCAACAGGGATTTGATGTTCTCTTATACTATCCTGATCCTGATATATTTTAAATGTGAAATTTTGTGAGGATGAATGAATACATCTCATAAAAATTGTATATAAAAAATATAAATTATAACTGTTAACTCATAGGTATGTATCCTATGCAAACAGGACATGTCACATTTGAGAGTTACAGTAATTCGGCTATTTTTGTCTTTCAAACTATTACTTCTTAACTATTTTCTTAAAATTCCGTTTATATACTGGCTATGCTTGCCGCCATACATGATTTAACAGATTGTTTAAATCATTCTAACCAATCCGAACCAGTTGCTATCCCTATATATTTTATATGTTTCCCTATGAAAGTTTGTTTGTTTGAATGGATTTGAATGAAACTGTAGAACAATTTAGGTCATACATCAGAATAACACATGAGCTATAGTTTATAAAAATATATTTGAAAAATAATTAAAAATCTGAAATTTTACTGCTCCATCTATGATCATCATTTTGCATCATACATTCAAGATTTCTGTAAAAATTTAAAATAATATATGAATTTAAATAAATTTATGGCCATCTTTTCTGCTATACTCAATGAATTATGACTATTTTACACTAAAAAAAAAAAACTGTGAGTTTATTTTAGCTGTGTAAAACAATCCCTTTAAATGTTTGGAAGGGGGATAAGTGAGATCAAGAGAGTTGGAGGCTATGAAGCGGTGGTTGTTACTCTTAAGCGCAGTGAAGCGAGTGGATATCAAGCTATTATTAATTACAAATCACTACAGTATTATTATAGACTCAAAACAATAGACTCTTTTGTTATTATTATAAAATGATATTATATTGGTAAGAATAATATTATTTAAAACTAAATACATTATACATTTTAAATAATATAAATACGTGAAGATATGTTATATTTTTATAATCATAATATAAGTTAAAAAAATATATAATAATTCATGAATAAAAATGAATTAATCAGTTACGTACAATACTGACTAATTCTTTTTTTTTTTTACGACAACAATAAGAGAAGGTTTTATTTATTTACTTTTTTTTTACATAATGATTTTGCTAATTATTTTTTTAACTTTTTTTATCTATTATCATAAAATATATCGTTGCATTATCTTTATTTACAAAGTATATTAATAGTAACAGGTTTATTGTTTATGTAATATTTTGATAATCGAGTATTAGAGATATTTGAATAATATTGTTCTAAGCAATAGGGAATATTCATGATATTTAAATTTGGATAAAATATTTTTTTCCGTAACTTTATTGGCTGGACATTTGAACTAAACCATTATTTTAGTAATTAATATATTTTGAATTACTTAAAATTAATGAATAAAAGGACAAATTCAGTGAGAGAAATTCAAATTTCTAAAACAGACGTCATAGTTTGTGGCTTGTCAGACTTGTTGACAGACTGTATGGTATTAATTACTTATATTTTGTATGGTATTACCATGGATATATACTATAATTACTACATCCGTGAGTATTGCACCTATAGTAAACAGCGCATTGAACATTCACCAACTGACAATGCACATATTAATACGTCATCAACAGAGATCGCCCAAAGACTCGTTTAAACATCTCAAAATTATTATCTATTTTAAATATTTTTTTAACTTAAGGTAGTACCAGCATGAAATCACTTTTCGACAGATTTGGCCGAATTTTTTTTTCGGGTTTATAATAGCTTTATTTATGAATTCCTAAAATTTCATAATTTTTGACCGTTTAGATCGCGAGATATTTAAAGACAAAGTTCGCGATTTTGAGGGTCATGTCCCATTTAAAGCATGTAAAATGTCCGGTCTCTCCAACTATTTTTTATGATATTATTATATATTGAAGAAAAAGTAGAAAAAAATGTTTATACAATACAATTCTAAAAAAAAAATTTAGAAATTAATTTTCACTTTCGAGATATTAATTTTGACGTAAATTGATCGAAATTGGGACGTTGGCATAATTATTTCCCATTTTAAACGGTCAAAATTTCTGAAACTTTGGGAATTAATAGTAAGCATTATTAAATTCTTAAATTTAATTTTTCGTTAAATTCTGTCGAAAAAAAAATTGTACCATTGCTTTAACATAGAAACTGCAAATACCATGCTGGAACATCGTTAATTACAGCATTTTTAAACAGTATTTATATTTTTACTATGTTATAACGGTGTAAACAATGAATCAAAAATATTAAAAATTACATGAATATTAACGATTAATTCAAAACATTACATTTAACTAAATTCTTTAATCTACGCCCGTGAGATAAGAACTACTTTTCTCACTCAGTATATGTGGGAATGATAGTTCATTGCCGTTCCGTAATGAATTCATTATCACACTCCCAATTACTGTCAAAATTTAAACTAACAACAAGTTACTACAGTAACTTCTTTAATGTTCTACTTTTTTTTAACATTAAGTCAAGATAAATTTAAAATAATTATTATCGTTTATTTTCACATTTTAGAGTCGTAGATAAAGTTAAGTATGATACACGTATGATAACGCATTATTAACGCACTTCTGGGATGTAGCTACTAGTGCTACGCACTGTTAGTGCAAATTTCGCATGTGTCCGTTAATAATGCTATTATCCCACTAGTATCGTAACTATTACTTTGCTTATGAGCTCACCGGTCAAGCTTCATTTAAAGAATGATCATTATATTTAATGTGTTTGATTCCCTACAATATAATGGTGTTGGTTTTTTTAACTTTTAACTAATTTATTAAAAATAAAGCAGGCCCTAACATTCAACGCTTTCTATACAGAGTATTTCAACAGTTAACTCAATCAATTGTTTGTTTTCACTTGTTTTATGTAACGTTCTTTTCTACAGCAAAAACGCGATAAATAATCACATGATAAATATTGGAATTTTTCGTTCAAAACTAGTTTAAGTCGCGCAAAACTATTCTTATGTCGTTAGAAATACCTTATATGAATTTTTATTAAATTACGTCGGAAACTTTTATTTTTATACCATGCATATGCATGGTATACTAAGTTTAGTCCCAAGTTTGTAACGCTTAAAAATATTGATGCTACGCACAAAATTTTGGTAAAGATGTTCATAAAATCACCTAATTAGTCCATTTCCGGTTGTCCGACGATCCGTCCGACTGTCTACTCGATACAGCGTACTCAGGACGAAACAAGTGAGATCGAGTTCGCAAATGAGCAACATAGGTCAATTGGGTCTTGGGTCCGTAGGACCCATCTTGTAAACCGTTAGAGATAGACCAAAAGTTTCAATGTAAAAAATATCTCTTATAAAAAAATTAACTTTTGATTGAAACATTTTTTCGTAAACATCGCGTAATTTGTATAGTATGTATTATATGGGAATATCAGTTATATATGAGTGACATGTATGTATAATGTGATAGAGTAATCTACACTATCTATGCTTGGTATTTCAAACATTAACGTAGTCAATTGTTTGTTTTCACTTGTTTTTTACAAAATCATTAAATTATAAATAATATTAATAAGTTCATAATATAACCGTTGATTAAAATAATTTGAACAGAAAAAGTAATTAAAATTTTATTGATTTTATTGCAAAAGTTTAATGTATTTGATAAAGTTATTCCCCGTGGCTAAACAGTATTCAATATAAAAAAATAATAAAAATTAAAAAATATCAATTCAAATAAGTAGCCGACCGCGCACGCCTATTGAATTTACATAAATAACATTCCATTGTCCAAAAATAATATAAAACTTATTATCGTTTTTAATAAAGAAACTAATAATAATCATAAATTAGCATAATTATTAATTTATAAAATAATGGTTGTCATATTAAAAACAGAATATAAAATTTATTGCTATTGCGCCAGAATTAATCATTGAAATTTATTTTCATATATATTGAAATGTCCAAAAAATATGAACAAGAGTCCAAATTTCCGGACAAAAGTCAGAAATGTCGACTCTTTTGTTTTGCATTGAAAGCTGTCTTTTTGGCGTAGTTAGATAACCACTTCAGCACAAACAAGTTACTCGAGTTACCTTAACTTCGCCCCTTCACCTGTTATGTAAGGCGCAATGTACCCCTGCTCTTATGGATGCACATTATTATTGTTGTTGCTCTAGATTTACCGTATCATTCAATTTACGTTTACTATATTGAAGTGAATGTTTATGCTTTATTGATTAGTATTTAATGTTAATGTTTCTTTTAATATAATTAAATATTTTTGATTCAAATTTGCTGTTAAAACAGGTACCTTTTTTTGATTAAATTTATGAATCTGAAAGCTTTTTGTTTATGTGCCCCTTTTTGTCCCGGTAAAATTTTTTGAAACAAGGCAAAGTTTAAGTATTCTATAACATGTTTATGAAAAAAAATCTTGCGCGAACTTGCGCCTTTTCTTTTTAGACTAAGATAATGATAGAGATTAAGATAGCCTAAGTCAAAAGTACAAAAAAGAGCAAGCAGTTTTCCGGTGAAAATTTGGAACTTATAACTCCAAAATCACCTTACGTGGAAACAAAAACAAGCATAGAAAAGAAAATGGTTCAGAAACAAAAAAAACGACGTGTTGCACTCCGGGAGTGCCGGCAGAAGTGAAAACTTGAATATTAACGTTGTGCATTTTTGATATTTTGGAATGGTTAGGGAATAATTTTGCACGAATTGCTTTAATTATCAGTATAAAAGTACTATCATTTATGTGGTAGAATACAATATTTATTTATTGCGCTATCGTACACAAATATGACATTTTATATTACATTAAAAAGTTTATCTCTTAGAAAAATCAACTTACATCCATAATTTCGACGACTTTTTCCCCATCATTACTACCAGAACCATCATCGCCAATCTCTAAAACTGATACGATCGGTTTATGATAGCTGAAGTAAGAAACGAACAGTTTTGATTCGAACCTATTTAAATGTCTAATAAAGACCGCATCAATAGCAGTTTTTTATTTCGTTGTGCTAACATTGCGATCATTTGACATAGTTAAACCAAATTCATTATTTAAAAATTCAATTAATAGTTGATTTTTATCGTCTGCAAAGTTTATGTTGAAATCTCCACTCAAAATCATTGGCAATTCATAAAAGCTTTTTCCAATTTTTTTTGAAGCAATGCAGATGCGTCATGAGAATAAATGAATAAAAAAATATATTTTTAATAAAAAGGCAACCGCACACAGTGTTCCCAAGCGGTCACCCATCCAAGTACTAACTGTGCTCAATGTTGCTTAACTTCGGTGATCGGATGCGAACCTGTGTACTGACTGTGACAAAATCTTACGAATTTTCGATCAGGACACGTGACCCTGTCGCGAGTTTAATTTTTTTTACCCATTACAAAAAAAGTGTGCAACGCCGCTAAAGAAGTTTTCACTTCAAAAAAATCTTTTAAAATTTGAAGAGGAAAATTAAATAAATGGGTTTGAAGACAAATTTGACTAAAAAATTTTTTTTGTTGCCAAATAAAAGTTATTTTGCATCTAAATAGTCTTTTGAATCAATTTTGAGCATAAAAATCCCTTTATTATATTTTGTCCGGAAATTTTGTATAAATACTCCACTGTTTTGAGATGAAAACAGTAGTGAACCATAAAATCGTATACAAGATGCGAGCCCGTGGGAATCCTTTTCAGCTCACCACAAGTTTTAACCACAAATTTTCAATATCAGTACTAAAATGAGGTGAAGAGCCCTGCAATAGGGCGAATAGGGTTCCATCCAAGTTTTTTTTATTTATTTTGACCTTCTTTTGAACACGAATTCTGTGAAGGAGAAGTTCGTCTGATTTCTCATTTAATTATTATTATAAACAAAAAAAAAAACTTTAAAAATCAAATAAATTTTTTCGCAAAATCAAATAAGTTTTATACATTTTTTGGGATAACTTTTGCGGCTGGCTTTATAAAACATTATTCAAGTTTTAAAATGTAAAAATATGATATTTGATTTTTTGTATCGAAAACTAACTCTTTATTGAAAAAACCACAACAGTTGACAATTAAAATAATGTTGACAATTAGGAAAATAATCGCGCCAAATTAACAAACTGGAAAGTACTTAAGGTAGTTTTCGTGCTACAGAATTGTTAAAAAGTTCTGGATTATATGACCATTAAGAGTGAATGATGAATTTGTAGCGAAGTGAGGTATAATTTTCTCTAACTAGACAGACGGACAACCAGACATAAACTAATTAGGTGATTTTTTGAAAAACTATATCAAAATTTTTAAGCGTTACAAACTTGGCACTTAACTTATTATACCTGGATATATTTCATAAGCACATGGTATAAAACTTCAGACAGATTAGACTATGATAGACCGCTCAAATCATGGGGTATAATTAACATTATTGGATTTATTTCTATGGAGCTTTTGCATGCCTGAGGTTCCTGGCAACCAATCCGCGACCACTCACGCCTTGAGGGAGAAAATTCAGATCCGTACTACTCCTATTCAGAATCGTTCTGTGTGCCATTAAGATCTTGGAATTTTACCTGACAATTGATATGCTATAAATTTTACCGACTATGCTATTCCAAACATAACCTTGTACTGCAAACTTCATAATTAGAGGATCAAATTAAATTTTGTTTACAACTTCAAATGAAGAATTCTCACTTCACGAATAGAAAATTGAAGTTTAAGTTTATAAAAATATTTACTATTTGCAAGATATGAAGGTTTAAAATTCTTAATTAAACAAAGAGGAAGATACCCATTTGTGACGTCAAACGTGGATATCGCCATAGAGATTAGGTACATATAAAACTTTGTTTGGTAAAAGATTGCTTATAACTTCTTCGTTTTTTTATCCCCCCGAACCAAAAAAGGGGTGTTTTAAGTTTGATCCCTACGCGTGTGTGTGTGTCTGTCTGTGCGTGGCATCGTAGCGCCTAAATGAATGGACCGATTTTGATTTTTTGTTTCGATTAAAAATTAATTCAATGGTGAGTGTTCTTAGCTATGTTTCAAGTGTGAGTTTAGGGTTCCGTACCCGAATTAACTAAAAAATAGATGATGATCTTCAAAATCGATTCACTTTAGTCAAGGTTTTAAGAAAAAAAGTAATATTATAGAGAATATTCTTAGAACCTAAAGCTCGCACTTGAAACATATTTTGTAAATTTCAGTTGTTAATCAATTTTATTTTCAATTTCAAATTTTTTCATGACATCAAGTCTAGTTTTACATATTTATGGGTAATATGGCCAATTTGACATCAGGATAACCCCTATTAATAAAAAAATTTACTATTTTCAAATAAAAAACAGTGTTTTCTATCAAAATTACTTCTTGTGTTATTTTTGAGACACCCTTTTTAAGTCACCCTACTGCAATATCATCATATAATGCTGCGACATGAGGTGACACAACGTGTTTAATATTTACCAAATACCTAATGTACATACCAAAATATTTCAATAATTTCCATAGTGAGCAACAATTATAAATATGGTTGATTAAATTAAACAAATATTTTCTTTATTATAATATTTGAAAGTATTTATGTAAAATGATTAATAATATTTCTTGATTTTAGTCTAGTCAACAAGTTCAAATTAAGATTATTAAAAAATGAAAAACATTTTTGTAACATTTTTTTAATTTATTGACATTTTAAAAATAAACTAGCTAAAAGTATAACTTTGTAATGGCTCGCGAATGGTATCATATAAAATATATATTTCTAAAATACAATTATACTTCAATTATTGACAAATATTTTTATTTTAATTGTTCCTCAACAAACGTTAATTTCTTGAAAACATCATGTTATTATTATCCGCTGTGAAAATATTAATATCACTTAATTTTTTTAGTTATTCTACTGTAGAAGTGCAAAAATTAATTGTTTATGTTTTGTTATCACGTTTTATGTATTTTTCATTATGACGTATATGGAACTACAACATTTCATTTCATGTCTAAATCTTTTGTATTTTTTTTTGTAAAGTTTACCACCAAAAAGTTACATTTTAACCTAGTAGAGGCTCGCTTCGCTCGCTAATTAAAAATTCTTCGGATTACAGACCAGTGAAGTGAGGGTTACAAAAAAAACACGTCACCCTGGTTGACACGATTCCCGCTATTGAAAAAGGGCGTCGACATGAAAAAATTTCGTTTTAGCGCTTTTTTTTAACCTTTTCGAATTTTTTAAAAATACTCAAGATTTTTTTTTAAATCCTAGGTTAAGACAATATAGAGATTAACAAAGAAGATGCCCACCAAATTGCAAAGGAATCAGTCGTGTAGAACTAGAGATATCATTTGAACCACCTCCAAAAATGTAGTTTCAAGAAAAATGCCTGTTTAGTTTCAGACAAAATTCCGGCTGAACAACTCGGATAATAATATTATTCACTTAAGATTCATTGGATTGATAAGATACATATATTGGGCCTTGTTCTACATCATATGTTATGTCTTGCAAAATTATTTCTGCTGATCGAGCCTTTCTTTTGCCTTCTTTTGAAGCAACAAAAGCTCGCAATACAGAGCGACTAATTCGAACTTCAATACCAGAAATCCGCTGTATCTCCGAAAATAATTCGAATTTAAAAAAATTTATTTGAGGACTTATTCTAAAGGGTCAAACCTTTAAAAATATGGAGAAAAAAATACTGCCTCAACATACATGCAATAGCTAGTTGGATTCGAATTGATGCCTGGAAAAGTGTACTAGAAGCGTTTTGTTAATGAACAAATGTTAGTAAACAAATTTTTTTCGAATTTTCATTTCCAAGTAAACTAAAAAAAAAATGTTTACATAATTCATATTAAATTTGTTGGCTTTGTGGACCCTTCTTATCAGGGCGTTCTATTATTGACTGCAGATCGTTATCCTGCAAAATAAGCTCATAAAGACGAAGGAAAAAGTTATTTTCCACTTTTGGATATGAGGCCTACTTTGCGAGATAATTAACAAAATAAATTAATATATCTTTAGCGAATCACAGTTCAATAACATTTTGAATGAAACCAATAAAACACTACTTAAAGAGAGGATGTGTTTTATCATAGTGGAAGGCGTCTCTAAATGCAAAATTATTACAAAAAAACTCTATTTGGCTACTTTTGTTATTATAAAAACTAACCCACTAAACACTACGTTTCTTGGTAAATTAAGTGTTGTACGCAACTAATCGTGCGAATATCACATTTGTATACTTAACAGGGTCACGTTAAAAGAGTTTTAAATATTTTAATTTAAATTTTTAAAGTTCCCAAAAAATGCATAATTTTTTATATTTGATGTATTTTTTGTTAACTTTAAAAAATTATTATAAACATAGTAACCTATTTTCAGCGGTAAATTAAATTTACAAATAATGGAGATAGATTTCCGGGAGTGGGACTTTTTAATTGGAATTTCCTTCCCTTTAAGAATCTTCTAATTCTTTTTTCAAAATTTCTTAACTATCTTTATTTTATGAAATAATGGCGAAAAACCAAATAACTTTTTTCATCTTTAATTGTTTAACTTTTGAAATTTTTTATGTGCTAAAAAACGCTTCTAGTACATTTTTCTAGACATCATTCCGAATCCAACTGTGTGATAGCTACACGTATTTTAACACCATAATTTCTATATTTCACCAATAGGAATTTGTTTACTAGACTAATTTAAATAAAAAAGATTCAACAAAATTCCTAGAATTAAAATGATGCTCATCAAAAATATATGTAGAATAATAATATAATTAATTATTCATTGCACGCATTATCACAACGTACGTTCGTAATAAACATAATATTTATCAATCGTACTTATTGTCTGTGAGTCACGCTTTATATTATTCAAATGAAATTCTTATTGCTAAGTAGCTTTCTTTGTAACGCATCAAAAATATTCCAAAAATACATTAACACTAGCTTGATACCCGCCCGCTTCACTAGGCTTAAAAGTAAACACCACCGCTTTATAGCCTACATCTCTTTTGATCTCATTTATCAACGTTCCATAACACTTGAAGGGATTGTTTTTCGCAGTTAAAAGATATGCACAGTTTTCATTTTTTAAATTGTAAAGTAGTCATAATTCATTGAGTATACTAGAAAAGGTAATCAGTGACTTTTACTATTTAAAATTTTTTCAGAAATCTTTAAATTATGGTTCAAAATGATGATCATTATTCTGCTCCATCTGTGATCATCATTTTGAACCATAAATTAAAGATTTCTGTAAAAATTTAAAATAGTAAATGCCGGATTAAATTTATTAAAAAAATGTTTTTTTAGTATCTATATCTTTTTAATTTATAGCTCATGTGTTATTCTGATGTATGAGCTATATTTCTGTACAGTTTCATTAAAATCCATGCGCTTTTTTGCGTGAAAGCGTAACAAACAAACAAACATCCTTACTTTCACATTTATAACATACTAGCTGTAAACTACCCGCTTTGCTGGGCAACATTCCCACTTTCACCCCTCCTCCCATATTCCATATCCTTTTCTAGGTTACTATCTATCACCTAACTAAATTTGATCAAAATCCGTTCAGCCGTTTAGGCATGCTATAGCAAAACTCCCAGCAAAAACCATAAAAAAATCACTAACTCAATTCAGTTTTCTGCCTACTTCCTACCCCCTAAGTACGATGACGTGATCATTTTGATCTTATATCCGTTTTTAGGTAACCATCTATTACCTTACTAAATTTCATCAAAATCTGTTCAGCAGTTTAGACGTGAAAGAGCAAAAGTCCCAACAAAAACGACTAAAAATCACTAACTCAATTTAGTTATCTGCCTACTGCGTACCCCCTAAGAACGATGGCGTGATTATTTAGCCTAATAGCCTATGACCATTTCTAGGTTATCATCTATCACCATACCAAATTTCATCAAAATCCGTTCAGCCGTTTAAGCGTGAAAGAGTAACAGACAGACAGACAGACAGACAGACAGCGTTACTTTCGCATTTACAATATTAGTATGGATACGGATAAGGGATAGGGAAGGGAATTGGGCAAAAATGACACTCGTCTACCAGTGGCCCATGTCTAAAGTCTTTGATTGCATTGTTTATTCTTCCACGTTGTATATTTTTTTTTATTTTAATCTTATATTGAAATAAAAATTGAAACAATTTTTTATCTATGATAATATAACAGTTTCTCGATTTTTACTATACAATGACATAAATATAAAATTAGTTCATGCGATTTTGCTAAACAAAGGTACAAAATGAACAGATACAAGGCGATTTACATTTAGTCCGACCGCTGAGCCGGTTTTCGTGGCCAATTGACTTCCGCGAAAACAACCTAAAATAAAAAAAATAAATAGCATCACATCGTTTTGTTTTCTAGACAATTTTGAAGTAAATTGGTCAAAATTGGGAACTTATGCACTAATTATCACGTGTTTTAAACAGTAAAAATTTCTGAAACTTTAGGATTTAATAGTAAGCTATTCTTAGCCTATGAACAAAGATTAATTAAATTCTATCCAAAAGTGGGTTTTACCATAGTTTTATCAGAGGAACTGCAAATTACATGCTAGAAATACCTTAAGTAGTAACATCTTCTTGGAAAATATACCTCACCCATTTGAGATAGTGGTAACAGTTTTTTTTTCGTACCAAATTTCTCTCCAACTTTCTTTATTATTCCGTATTGAATAGGCCTGTATTATGAATAGAAAATTTTTACTGTATTCAATTATTCATTTACTATTTTAGTATAATGATAATTAATAGGATTTGTAATTATTTCAACCACAATATAAGGTCATCCCCACAAAAATTTTACAATCAAGCATAAAATAATATGACTACATTCAGTTTGTTTAAAATAATCTTTAAAATATATTAATTGTAATTTCTTTAAATAATCATTATAATGACTAATTAGTTATTATGAAGTGATAACTCATTTCATAATGACCAATTATTTGAAATTTTACTATGTGAAATTATGTATTTAGCAAAAGAAAATAAAAGGAAATATCATGGTAATAAAAAAAATCCACGCATCTTTTAAATTTTCCATAATTGTTTAATAGGTTTTAAAAACTTCGTAAAAAAAATACTACTTCGTAATAATCTCAGAAATGCGCCTATAACCCCCTTATTTGGAGGGTAATTGGGGGTTTTAATCAATTTTTTACAAAGTAAAAAAAAAAAAACTATGCATCAAATAATAACAAAATTAAACTAAAAGTCCTAGCTGATTTAATTTTGCACATTTTTGTTTTTTTTCTCAACTTTTAAGCTTCATAATTGAGCGAGATGTGCCAATTTTAGGATGGAATTTTTTTTTCATTCAATCAAATAAAAAAGTATCCATTTTGTAAACCGTTAGAGATAGAACCAAAGTTTAAAATTAAAAGTAATTCCTTATAAAAAAATTAAGAACTTTTATATGAATCATTCTTTAGTAAGCATCACTGTTTACCCGGGAGGACGCACTTTGGGGTCCACTTCGATAAAACTATAAAAAAAGTGGTTTCTTGAAACCTTCTAAAAACACACAAAAAAAAAATTACATCCTAAATTTCTAGAAGTATTTTCTAGGATTTTAGCATTTTTCTAGAATTTTTTGCTCATTAAATCAAATGCAAAATAAAACCATCTTGTAAACCGTAAGAGTACAAAACTTTAAATGTAAAAATTATTTCTTATAAAAAAATAGACAATTTTTGTATTGATAAATTTTTGTCTAAACACTCCTTTTTACCAGTGAAGGGCATCCAAATAATTTCAGTCAAACTTCATAATTTCAGGAATTTTCTCTGAAAGTTTTTTCTGGAATTTTTTCTTTGTTTTCCTAGAATGTTTCACAAAACACTGATTAAAAGATCAAAAAAATTCCATCTTAAAATTGACATATTTCGGTCAGTTTTGAAGCTAGAAAGTCGAAAAAATGTGCACAATTAAATCAGTCAGAACTTTTAGTTGAACTTTTTTTTAATTTGATACATAGTTTTTGTAATGTGTAAAAAACTGATTAAAACCACCAACTACAATAATGAATTTAAAATAACAAACTATAATGAGTACAAATGATATCGTTCTTTGAGAACAAGTGTCTCAATCGATTTCTATGGGAGTTAGTTTTCTGATAAATAAAATTTCAAATAACTGTAATCCATGTTCATTCAATTAAAATTGCAGGTGAACCCTTGACGGAACAATTTTATGCAAGTATGAGCCCATTTTTTATTTTTAAATGTAACTTCACTTTTACAATTTAATAAAATAAACAGCGAAGTAAAAATATAAGCATTATGCAATTTTTTCACGCGAAACGTATTTCTATATTAATAATTACCTACAAAAATTTCATTTTCGAAAGCAGATGGACATAGTTACATCAACCTGGCATAGTAATTTTTTGTACTATAATAATTTTGACATGAATTTCAAATTAAAAGACATCCGTCAAAATATACAAAATAATATTTTAAACAGTTTGTAAAACCATATTTGAAACGGCACAGAAATCATGTTAAGGTAGTACAAGCGTGGAATGGTTTTCTTAGGAATTCAATAAAATTAAAATATACAAATTAATACAATTATGTATTTTATAATAATAAATAATAGTTTAAAAAAACTAGAAAACACGCTTTTGTAAAGAGCTGAACTAAAAGGTAGAAAATAATTTCTTTAAATACATAAAAATTATTTTATCGTAAAAAAGTGTGGGGTGCTAAATTTCAATTATTGTAAACATTTTATAGGCAGATATTGGTAAAAGTAAAGATATTATAATATATCTTTAAAAGCACCCCACGCTTTTTTCCGATAAAATGATTTTTTTTTTTATTTAAAGGAATTATTTTCTACCATTTTTAGTTCATCTCTTTACAAAAGAAAGTTTTTAGTTTTTTTAAACTATTATTTATTTTGTAATTTTTAGTTTTGTAGACTATTATTTATGAATAAAAATTAAGTAAAAATATGGTGGGAGCGCGTTAATCCTGAAAATCCTGATCCGGATATGAGTATGGGTATGGGTACGGAGGTTAACGGGCCATGCTCGAGCAACGGGCCTCAAAGCAATGGTTCAGAACACCTAGCCAAATAGATCCCCGCTACGTTTTTCAGTGGCTATTATAACCAACTGATGTACTGAAACCCAGGATTTGCCTAGCGCTGAGTTTCCTAATTTCTTTTGGTTTGACAATGGCCGGACCAAACCATTTCCTTCGCTGCTGTATGAGCGCCGGGCAGTAACAGAGAAAGTGGATCGTTGTTTCTTCTGAATTTTCTCCGCATCTGTCACCCGCGGGAGATTGTCTTTTTCCAATCTGATGTTGGAACTTGTTCAGGTTATCATGCCCTGTGAGTAACTCTACGATGACTCTAATATCAGCTCTGTTTAGTTTCAAGTTCTCCTCGGCTCTGTTACGGAGTGAGTTTCCTTCTGTTAAGACCTCCTGATGCGGATAATCAAATAAACTAATTAAATTTTTGTAGTATTGTTATCGTTTATAAAAATTAAGTATAAATATGGTGGGAGCGCGTTAGTCCTGAAAATCCTGATCAGGATAATCAAATAAACAAATTAAATTATTGTATTGTTATCGGTCTTTGATAAATATGCAAAATTTCGTGTTAATCCGGTGTTTTAAAAGGGATCAAAATCATGTTCAAAGTTTCCGTTACGTACTAACATACGTATGAAGGTAATGCCAGCGTGTGCAAGAGGAAATTTTTCTACTGTCTGTGGAATGGATCGATTGAAAAAAGTTTTAGTATCCAAGGTGATCGGAAAGTTACTCAAAAATCACTGAAAAACGATATCGATTTTTAGTGTCGTTTTCATTGTTACACTTTTTTCGGCCTATCGATAAGGAACTCCGCTCCAAAGAATATATTTTGTTTACCTCGAAATGGTTACTCAAATTTAATGGTTTCTCAAAATAACGTATCACATTAATTTATGACGAAATTTTTGGTTCCTAGAAAACGTTACATACCCGTCTTGTTAAAAAGATAAACATTAAAAACAACTTATTAATTTGCAGTTGTGTGTGTGTGTGTATTGATTATTTGTATAGATACAATGTCTTAGTATTGTATACTATTGTTAGTGCAAGAAATAAAGGTATTCAAAACTCACTTTTTTTATAATGAACCGATTTTGATGTTCAACATCTCATTTTGTTCGTAATTGCATCTAGAATAGGGTTCTTAAATTAGCGATTAAATTAGTTTGTGGCATTTTCTGCTCCCTTTTTTGAAAATTTGACTTTTATACCCACAAATTTCCTGAAACGCATTAAAAATAATACATCAGGATAAAAATACCAATCTGGGGGTATCTCGATTATATAAAATACAGTTGAAATAGATATATTAAGGAAACGATGTTGTCTTGAGAGTTTTCGAGATCGTTGAGTCCAAATCTGGCCATAGAAAATGTAAAAATTCAAAATGGCGAACGGAAAGTTTTTACTTGATTATGGAAAATATATCAAGAAAATATTATTCTGGAGGTTTTCGAAGTTGCTGAATCCTTATCTGAATCAAGAAAGTTTGAAAACCCACAATGATTCCGAAAAATTCAGTTTTTAGACAAAAATACCCAATTTTGCTAATAGTAAATTTTGTTTTGTTGGTCAACATAGGAGTTTTTCAAATTTTTTATGGTCATATTCAAATTCAGCGACCCCAAAAGGTCCCAGATTGATATTTTCTTCCTCATTTATTATTTTTAATAGCAAAATTCCTACGTTTCGGGAATTCAGGGGCATAAAAGGGAATTTTCGAAAAAGAAAGTAGGAAGCGCCACAAACTAATTTAAGAAACTTTTTCTAGATGCAATTACGAACAAAAGGAGATGTTAAACATCAAAATCGGTTCATTATCAAAAAAATTAGTTAGTCGACCCTTATTTTACCTCTATTTCTCGTACTATGTCACAAATAGTGCACGAATATAGCAGCATGTTTTTATAGACTTGACTATAATAGCTGTACTCCCTTAAATCTATATAATTAGATTATATGAAGACCAAGATATAGACTAAAGAAGAAGGAGGTAGTAGACAAACACTCCCAGAATTCTTTGTTAAAAACAAAAAAGAAGTTAACGAATTAAAAAATTAAAAAAATGACATTTATCACTTAAATATATGACATCGACTTGTAGAACAAAACCATTTATTAATTAATTTAATTAAGAGAAACATTTCAAATGTAGAATAGTACAGGCTGGGAGCTTTCGTATTTAAAATAAATCCACCAGTTTTTCTCTGAAATTCATTTTTTTTCTTCTTCCCAAAAGGTGCTTTTTCAGTGGCACTCGCAAGGTTAAGACAAATTGATTGACGTAAGAATTAGCTAAATCAGTCAACGCGTTTGGTCTCTAGTATACCACAAAGGAACACATAAAATCGTGAAAAAAGTAAGTTTTTCGTCTTTTATTTTTTCGGCTTGTATGACTCGCAGGAAATCCGTTCGAGGCTCAAATTTTAGATTTTAATGGTATTTCTTTATCGTAAAATAATGCAAAAATATCATGTCACAAAATTTGCACAAGTTGATTATGCATATTTATTAAATCAGTAAAAATTCTAAGGCTTCTAAAGTTTAAAATTTCTAAGGTTTGTCAAAAATAGTTATGACATTTATATATTTTTCAATAGACATTTTCCAAAAAATTTGTCTCCCTTTTCTTTGTCTTAAAAGTCCAAAAAATGTCATCTAAGCTATCGAAAAGCTATCATTAAATACTAAATTTTTTCAAGGTAATATACACATCTTTTATGAATGGTTTTGAATCCAAAGAGTTTATATACATAGAGAACGCGTGGGATCTGTTAGCCTGTAAGTGGATGAATTAAAGAGAAGATTGCCAGTGAGTTTCCTTGTGTCCTTGTCATAGTCATATGTCATTATCATATGATGCATTGCGATTTTGTGTCTGCTATTAAATTTGTTTTGTACAAAGATATTTTATTTTCAGAAATATTTTATTTGAAATCTTGGTAGATGAAAGTGCACATAAATTTAAATAATAATTTAACTCAATAAAACTTTTAGTTAATTTTATTAAAAATTAAACTGTTTATATTGTGTTTGATATGTAAATAAAGTTTCTTTTAACGTTTCTACTTTTTGAATGACTTTAAATGTATTAAATAATATTCCATAAATCGTTTTTTAACTATTTACTTAATAACAATAATGTAAACAATATGCAGCCTATGACATATAGATTAGACAAGGACACAGGGGCACTCACAGTCTTCTCTTTCATTCATCATATCGTAAGTTTGGGGCCATGGTGTTATCTAGTTATATAAACTCTTTGGTATACTATGAATTGTCTAACAGATGACATCATGATTCATGGCGCATGATTATAAAGTGTTTTAATGTCACAATTTGTTTAAGCGAGTATTTTTTTCAAAACAATTTTAAATGTAAATATTTTATTATAGGAATCATTTTTTCGAGCCCTACAATCGATTCGACGTGTTTTAGGTACAATTTCCTATTGAAAAATTTACTCGAAGTGTCTATAGCGAGTTATTTTGTACCACACATACTGTACTAGAAGTGAACGAGGACAACCCACTACCATCATCACTGACTACCATAACTAATGCGACATAAACAATAACGTTGATTATTATTATGATGAGTCGAGTATGATGGAATTTAAAAATTAATCCAATTAAAAAAAATTTAAAAACAAAAAATAGGTAATTATTTTATTGGTTTATAACATGGGGTACTCCACACCAAATATGCACAGTTTACCAGTGTAGGGATATTGATCTGGAGATATTAAGCAATGTTTTATATATTGTCTTAGTGATTTTTCAGAAAAACAAGCCGTGGGTAGAGTCTGGTGCGACCTTTGTGGTCCACACAAATAACTTCCCAGAATAGTAGTAATAAAAAAAAAGATTGAATCGAAAAGACTCGATCGAATGTTATTAAATTCTTATCGGATAATATTGCCGTTAATACGCTTTGATCGAAACATAAACGTAAAGATTTGTTAAAAATTTCGATTTCGAAAATCGGACTTATTACAATAACTTCCTATATTGGAAAGTTAAAAATATGTCTGCCAAGATCTTACAATGTGTCACTTATTTAAGATGAAGACACCATCATATTTTCGTTATTTATAGGAATATCGATTTGAAAGTTTGCACAGTCAAACAGGATGATGTGTCATATTTTTAAAAATACTTAATTAAAAATAGAATTTTAAACTCAGCCTACTAAAAATAAACAAATTAGGCCAATTCTTGATATTTTGCCTAACATCAAAGATTGTTACAGATATCGAAAATAACTATTAGAAAAAGTTGCTTCGAATTTTTTTTTATACTCATATACCGATAATTTTCATGACAAAATTTGCAATTTTAATTTTTCATAATTAAGTCTACACTCAAAATTATTGAAATATTTGAACATTATTAAATTATTAATTTTACAGTTTTTGCATTCCATAGCACACAAGTTATAAATTTTTTTTTAGAACTAAAACGAAACTTGATACCAGCTATTAAAAAAAATCTACCAATTTTAGGCTAAACTGAATAAGCTTTCGTATATTGAAAAATATTTTTTCGAAAAACAGATGATATATAGAAATTAATTTTGTGAAGAAATTGGCCGTGTTAGTTAACTGTTCCAAGCACTTGTTAACTGTTCCAAGTAATAGGTATAATAGTTACAAGCCACTAAAGAATTAAAAAAAATAAGTCTTATCATAGACTGTAGAGTGCAGTATTTACAATAAAAAAATGTTACAATTTCGTATATGTTGTTTTTTTGTACACAACCAAATTTCTATTTTTTTCCAGGCATCACCAAAATAAAATTCGTTGGCAGTTTGCCAATAACAATTACTTATAAATATACTTTTTCGTTGTAACTTTTACGTGAATGTAATGAGGTCGTTGATATATTGAAATCTACTTCGTAGAATGCTTCTTATAAATACAATATATACGCATGTTTGACATCAATAAAGTTTTTATTTATGAATTTTTGGTGTTAGTTAATAAATTGAATGTTTTGGAATAAAAATGATTATTTTTAACTTACACGTTTACAGTTTCAAGATCATTTTGTTTACGATAGACGTATAGAATTTTAGTAACAGCGTAATATACTTTGTCTGTTTAGAGTTATGTATCATCAGGATTAATGCCCGTTTTATTATTACACTCACAAAAATGTGTCTTTTATTTTTAACTAATTGATAAAGGCAATGAAGCATATTGTTTTTGTTCCTGATAGTGGCATTTTGGAAAAATTTCTTCAAATGTCAATCGATCCTACCTACTAGATGTCAAAAATGACCATCGTTAAACATATGTATCTATACGTTTATGTGTCTGTAAGCTCTCTCGCAATTTAAGTCCGATTTGCATAAAATTTGGTATTAACAAGGGTTTTAGTATTTGTAAGATCAAGTTCGTTAATGAGAAAAGTCGACCGATAAACAAGAGTTGCGGGGGTCCGAAAAGTACAAAATTTTGAATTTTTTCAAAATAAAAAGTATATTTGTATTTTCAAATCAGTTCTTAGCAAAAAAGTCCTCTTGACATTTTTTTTCTAGATGTTTACTTTTCAAAATAAAAATTCTGGAAAAATTACTAGTGCAATATTCGTTTTTAAGAAAAATTTATTCATTTTTCAATCTCTGAGAGAATTCGCTTAGCTAACGCAGCTCCTGCGCTACGAATTTTTTTGTCATTTTTTAATATTTAAAAATAAAGTTTGTCAAAATTTTACATTTAAATTTTTCGGCGTCGTCAGAGCAGGAATTAAAGATTTCTATTAGATATTTTTACAAAGAATACTGAAGAAACTTTGAGAGGCAGATTTTATAAGCTTTTATAGAGCCAGAACTAGTGGCGGATTTAGGCTAGATGCCGCCCCAGGCACGGATTGTTATGCCGCCCTTATTGCTTTGTGAAGGAGTGATTAATTATACCTAATTTTTTTTCTCTTTGGGTGTCCATTATCCTAATATTCCATTATCAGCTCCTAAAAGAGTGATTATTGATGTAAAATTAAATTAAATATAATTTTTAATATAAATTATAAACTTGAATATAATTTTTCAAAAATAAATAATTAACATTTTATTTAAATAATCACTTATAAAATTACTTTCTTATCTTGGATTTGGTTTTCCGCGAAATAAAGTCGTAACGTAAATAAGTTGATAATGCAATGGAATACATTCACTTTCCAATGTTTTTTCGTTATCGTCAGGGTATTTTACAGACGAGTTCATTTGCTTGGTTTTTCAATTTTAATGTATAGTGAGATTGATTCATTTCACTGAAAACACAAATATTAAATAACATTGAGGAACATAAATGTGATCAATTCATCATTTTTTTTAAAAATAATCCATATTATTTATCGATCAATACTAATAGCGATAAAAGCCTATTCATTTAATTAAAAAATTAACATTGCCGTAAATTAAAAAGTAAATATTGAATTATCAGATTATTCAATACATTTTATTGAAAAAATTCAGATTGCCCATCAATTATGTCGCCTTTAAAATTACGAATTTCAGCAAACTTTGCCACTCCTAAAATTTTGCCCCCTTGGGCATGGCCTCACGTGTCTAAGCCTAAATATAACATTGGCCAGAGCTCTAAAATTTTGTTTTTTGTGATAGCCATAGAAGCTTATGTTTGGCGAATAATTAGGCAATAAAATATTATCTTTTAATGATAAGCTTAACATAATGGTGTGCCAAAAGTTGTCAAGGACAATAGAGGACATTCATCTGGTTCCATGACTTTGACCTACAATTATAATTTTTAACGTTTTTCGAAAAAATAGTTTAAACCAAAATTGTTAATTTTTTTATGATGATAAACTTTCTAATTTATAGTGTTTTCTATCTCTTACCATTTCTAATTGGCTATTAAAGCAATCCGAAGCACTAAATACAAAACGAGCTTTTATTCATCCTGTATATCATATTCGATCTAAAATCATTCTGGAATATTAAAACACTATCTAAAAATTTTTTTAATCTTCCAGAACATTCCTTAAGGTATTACCAGCATGAAATCATTCGTCGAGAGACTTGGACTTTTTTATCACAGACTCAGAATAATGTTAGCCTTAGCTGTGAGATCACGAAGTTGCAGAATTTTTAGTAGTTTAGATCGAGATAGTCAATCGAAATATTCAACTGCAAAGTTCTTGATTTCCCCATTAAAAGCATGTAAAACAGCTAAGCAGCTTTTTTTACGATATAAAAAATTATCTCGACAGAATTGAGAAAAAAGGACAAAATGCACCGCGTAATTTTGCTTTCGAGATATTAATTTTGACGTAAATTGATCAAAATTTTGAACTAAGGCATAATTATGTCATATTTTACACGGTCAAAGTTTCTGAAATTTTACTATTTAATAATAAACCCTATTAAATTCCTAAATTTAATTTCTGTCGAAAAAAATTTTGCCTTAGTTTTAGCATAGGAACTGCAAATATCATACTGAAAATAGCTTAAACTTTTAGAACATTTCAATTATTATTTTTATCTTAATTGTTACTGAGAAAACTAGCATGTTAGAAGTTGAACATTCTTTCGAAAATTCTCAGAGCAGGGAAATATAATTATGGATAGTTGAACATAGCTCCAGCCACGAAGTGATTATTCTAAAACGATGAAATTATGGAACTTTTGCGTTTGCTTGAAGCCTTTGAGGTGTTTAAAAAAGGGAAACGTGATATGAGTTGCTAACACATCAATTTATTTTTCATTTTCTGAGCTGACAACTGACAACCACAGATTGCTTACTACTTTCTGAAATAAATAAAAAAATTAGATTTTGTTGCACCTGAGAACCATACCCTAAATTTAGTATTCAAATAATAATATAATCAACATATTCAATGCAAAATTTCATATGCAAAGAATTGAGTTTTTGTATATGTTACAATTAAAGTATAAAATTTAATTAATGTATTGAATATTTTACTCATGAATTATTAAAAGAAGTATAACTTAAATAATAAGCTTCATACCTTTTTCAAAAACTCTTCAAAAAAATAGAGAATTGAAAATTATTGATTACTTCAAATAATGACTTATGTTTTTTTTTTAAAATTGATTTTTCATGTCATTTTAAAATTGAAAATAGTTTCTAAATTACAAATTTAAGTGGTAGTGAAGTCAACATAACGCTTTAGTAACGGTACCTCCTATAGAAATGATAAAATAATAAGCAGAATGATAAATAATTTGTCTCTCAACTTGATTTTACTTTATTATAACGTAACTTTCCATAGAAACAAGCCGAAAAAATGTGAATTAAATGGGATTCCGTAGATACGTCACAATAAATAACAAGTTTTTTTTTCATAATTATAACTATTTTATATTAATAATTAATAAAAGAATGGAATTTTTAATTTAAAAAAAAATTACTTAAAAATACTTTAGATGAATTATTCTTTCATTTATACAGTGTGTCGCATTTAAGATGAGGACAGCATGCATCAGGAGGTTCTGGCGAGAGTGTATTTTTTCAATTTTCTTTTATTCAGAAAAAAATTGATTGCATGTTCGTAAAGCCGCATTATTTATATATGACAAACATGTAGCACATTATCAAAATTAAGAATCATGGCCCTTGGTGTAATACACGAACAATACATTGACTGAATTATTATTTTAACTGTAACATATATATTATTATGTTTATGATCGTGGTTAGTATTAAAATAATAAAATATCATAAAATCGGAAGCGGACATAGATAATATAGCGGACATATTAATCAACGGATATGTTTTGGAAACAAAAAGCCAGTGTGAATTATTAAGATAAAGAAATTTAAATGAATTTATTTTAATGAGTATAAAATAAATAAATATTGAATTCTCATCTTCATTTTTTAATTAATTTTTATTTATATTCGATTAATTAGCCAGAAATGATGTACCGATACAAGCAAATTAATCTGTGAAAAAAATATAAATCCAAGAACTTGCAGAGCGTAAAATTTTATCATTCTATTAAACACACTTAATGTGACAGCCACAGCATAGAAATTTTGTTACGATTGTCGCGCAACTAAACCACATTGTCAGCTGCAAATCTCAGTATTTGCGATTTTGAAATTTTAATATTTTTGAATTTCGATTTCGTGCTAACGCTAATAATAATATCTCCGAAAAGAATTATATATTTACTAGCTGGACTCGTTCCGGATTTCGCTCTCCTAGTTACCGTAACCGGTGGCTTCCCTATGCCCGTGGCTAAAAACAACAAATTTCGTAGAAAAGTGGTGAAAACAATTAATATAAGTATTAGGAGAGCATTTGTAAAAACTAACATGTCTCCTGATTGCTTCAAATTATTTGTCTAGTATCTTTTTTCCAAAGCGGTACGTTTTTAGACCGTGAGTATTTTTTTCGTCGAACCTAGACATAATAACCTTGAAAATGAGGGATAATCATGGAATTGGATAAAGGAGTAAGGAAGATAAGGGTAGGGCAGAAAAAAACTTGTTTGAGTAGTAATATATAAGATAATAACAATAGTAGTTAAAAAACTACGATTTCTTTAAATAAAAAACTTGATAATAACTATTATGTAAAATTCAAAGCAGTGCAGTGGTCTCTACATTCGGTCAAATTACACATTTCAAGGAACCAAAATTCGCACCCAGCACAAAGTTGGTAGAATTGTTCAACCATCATAAGTGAAATCTAAAAAGTCCTTATCGATCCGATATCTAGAAAAAAATTGCCTCTGGCTCAAAGGTCAAATACGCGTTTTTCACGATTTTCAACAAAACGATAGGTTAGGTTAGGTTAGATTGAAACAGTAAGTTTTATCTTAAAATTATTTCAGACGAAAATTGTAGATCAACCCAACCCAAAAAACTGGGGTTGAAAGTTGGTCGACAATAAATTAGAACCAATTCAGACTTTACACCCACCTGCGTCGCGCAATTTTTTGCAACTCTAAAAAGGGATATAGTGCTAAATGTAGTTACAAAAAAATTGTATTATTTTGTTCTCTAGCATGTACAGATTGCCAAGGCCGGGCGTGCTCCATAGTTGAATCACCAACAGTAGAGGATTCCAGTTTGATAGCAACGAGGAGACATGCATCACTATTGAGGCAATATACTTGCACCCAGGATGAAGAAGAAGAACAAGAAGTAGAGAAATCAGAAGTTTGAGAGAATTATGAATCAGGTGAATAAATTTCTCCAATTTTTTTTAAATTTGCACCGCTTTTATCATTTTGTACCCTTGCTAATATCTTTTATTATTCAATAGTTTCAAATTAAACAGAATCACACAACAGACCAGTGGAATAGGCCTTCTGGGGAAACTACGTTAACAAAGACACATTAAGTACATTACCACAAAAGGTGGCGTAGAAACGTGTGCATATTATGACGATTAAACTCTTCCAACTTTTTAAATATCATATATATCAGAAACGGTGAGGCTCTTACGAAAAAAATTTTCAGACATTTTCTATATTTACTAATCTGAACTTAAATTTTCGTCTAAACTTATTTTATGATAAAACTTACCGCTTTGCTGAAAATCGCGAAAACTTCGCTTTTGTGACCTGTGACCCCGAGTATATTTTTTTCCAGATATCGGATCGATGAGGACATTTTAGATTTCATTTATGTTGTTGATTTTCACAATCCTACCAAGTTTTGTGTCACTTATTTGCACGAATTTTAGTACGATCACTTCTATTTTTTGGTTTAATTTGACCGGATAAACATTGAATCTTTAAATTAGCTGATTTTGCTGATGTCAACCATCCTACGCTTTAAATTTTTCATTGCAGTGAATAAATTTTAGCCTCTTAAACTATAATTCAAAATCTGATTATTTAGTCTCGCTAAGTTAAAAATTGTGTGTGTAACCTTTGGGTAACAAAGTAGAATTTAAAAAAATTTATGCAGGTGGCTGGTTTTCGACCTGACGACCAACCTCATTAGGAGCAAGTACCCTAACAACAACAACAAGACCAAGCCCTCATTGAGAGTACCTACTATTAATATTTCAAGGTGATAGTGATGTTTACTAAATTTTTTTTATCGTGTAAGGATGGGCAGAAAAGTGAAATTGGTTCTTGAAAATCTTTAGTAGCATGCAAAGTATGAACGATTAAACTTCCTAATTAAAATAAAACAGGGTTATTTAATTTAGTGACGTCATTGTACGATGTGCCAATAGAGATTACATATAAAACTTTTTGGTAAAAGGAGATGGGAAACAATCTTCGAATGCTTATAACGACCTCGTTTTTTTTGTTAACAAAGTAGAATTTAAAAAAATTTATGCAGGTGGCTGGTTTTCGACCTGACGACCAACCTCATTAGGAGCAAGTACCCTAACAACAACAACAAGACCAAGCCCTCATTGAGAGTACCTACTATTAATATTTCAAGGTGATAGTGATGTTTACTAAATTTTTTTTATCGTGTAAGGATGGGCAGAAAAGTGAAATTGGTTCTTGAAAATCTTTAGTAGCATGCAAAGTATGAACGATTAAACTTCCTAATTAAAATAAAACAGGGTTATTTAATTTAGTGACGTCATTGTACGATGTGCCAATAGAGATTACAAATAAAACTTTTTGCTAAAAGGAGATGGGAAACAATCTTCGAATGCTTATAACGACCTCGTTTTTTTTGTTAACGTTAATTATATTTCCAATCTCAAAGTTTGTTATGTAATCAAGCCTAGCTTTACATTTTTATGGGTAATACCACAAATTCGATATAAGGCACAGTAATTAAGATAAAAACACAAAATTTTGTATTTTACAATATTGAACCCTTTATAAATAGAATATCTTCGTAAATTTTATATTTAGAGAAAAATGCCAAGTGAATAGATAAATTACTGCAAAGTTTCTTTAAACTATTGTATTCATTTTATTTACACCCAATTTTTTGTCTCAAATAGATTCCATAAAACATAAACAACTTTTTTTTATTCAATCGTAGTGCCATAAAAATGCATTTAAATTTTAAATTTTCAAATTTCGCACTTTCGACAAAAAAACTGGAAGCCGTGGACGCCATATGACGCTGTGGTTATGACGTCAGTTGGCTGTGTAAATACATGCATTCACATTTTATAAAACTAGCTGACCCGGCGAACTTCGTTCGCGAACTTATTCTTTCCCGGAAGCCCTCTACTAACACTTAAATTTAATCGTATGGTATTAAAGTTCAAATTGACTTTTAATTATTATTACGAATCTTCTGTATGGGAATACAGAAAAGTGTTGTTTTTAAACTTTTTCAGGCAATTGTTTAAATTTTTCTCTCCGCAAGAACCATTGTCGTACTTCAAGGAATATTATAAAAAAGAATTAGCGAATTAGCGAATTAACTTAATCTAACATTTTTCGATTGCTTTTTGTCTAAGCTATCTTAGTAATATATTTTTAGATTATTTATCATATAGAGTATAATAAACGAAGCCCTGTCGTATTAATTGTACACATGATTCAAAAACTGCAAATGAAGCTCTTCTTAAAATTTTGTCTTCTTTATCACTCTGCACATGCTATGCAGTTGATTTGAGACACGATTTTTATTTCATCCATAATTTAAAATCTCAAAATGGGGGCTTAACTCATGAAAGTAAAAGTTTTATCATTTTAGTAACTAAAAAAAATTTGTCCCGAAAATAGGTTTTTTTTTTCAAATATCTTGTAAACTTCGCAGTTTCAGTAATTATAAAATTTGTTTGTGAGTTAATTTTACATAAAAGAGGTTCTACCGTAGAAGCAATAGTTCTCAACATATTGGACTAAAAAAATTAAATTTATAATATTTAAAAAAAATTAAAAAAATTTAACTATATATCTTTTTTTTTTAAATATTTTTAATTTATAAAATATTTTGATATTTTTCGTATAGTATGTATGCGACTTACTCGTTCTCTCAGTTAAATATTTCGAAAGCCAGGTTTCTACAAAAATTTTGTAGAATATCTTTTTTATGTAAAATTAGCTCACAAACAAATTTTATAATGACTAAAATTGTACCTATTTTCGTGACCTTTGACCTTGAATGTTTTTTTGCGCACATGATTTTGCAATGGACTTTTCATAGATCATTTCTTGCATCCAAATAAAGATAATCCTGGTGAAAAAAATTCACTTTGATTTTTTAACCAGAAAAACCTTTATTTTCTTGGACTATTAATGATTTTTAAAATATTTGTTTGTAATATGCTTCAAGCTGAAGAATAAAAAACATAAAAATCGATAATACAGTGTGTCGAATTTAAGATGAAGACACCGACATATTTTTCGTAGTTTATAGGAATATCGATTTTCAATTTTTCACAATCATACAGAGAGATGGGTCACAATTGTAAGATACTTAACTGAATTCTGAACTTTAAACACAGCCTACTACTAATTGACAAATAGGCCTAATTCTTAATAATTTGCCTTGTGTCAGAGATGACTAGATATGTGGAAAAAAATTATAAGAAACAGTTGCTTAGATTATTTTTATATATCGATTTTAATGACAAAATTCGAATTTTAACTTTTTCATTTTTTTGGGCCTTAAAAAATAAATGTGTAATAATTTTAAGTGAAGACCATAATAATGAAAAAATTGGAATTTTGTCCTGAAAGTCGGTTTTGGGGTATAAAAAATATTCAAAGCCAGTTTTTCTACCAATTTTTTTTTTATATCTCTTACTATCACTGACAAAACCTCTGGCAAAATAATAAGAATCGGTCATGTTTGTCAATTTGTCGTAGGCTTTTGCACAGTCATCCTGTATGACTGTGCAAAATTTCAAATCGATATTCGTATAAATCACGAAAATTCTTAAATGCAGCACACTGTATATTGTATTTTTCTTGATTTATAGGTCTGGTCCCCCGAGATCATACCGACCACTACTTATTTAATTATCTTGATGGTGGTCGGATTAAGTGCAGGTTCAAAATTCTTATTAAATCCTTTTCGTTAAACGTTAATGTAACAACAATTGAAGAAGTAGGCGCCATATTATTATTTTTATTATTTGAATATTTACAAATAAATGGTGACTGAGTCATCTTTTGTTGTATGTTTAAAACAAAATCTATTATTATTTAAATTTTTCAAAAAACTGGTGTAAGTGCCACACAACCTCTGTATAAGCATTAAAAAACCGTATTAAGAATTTGTGTGGCAACTTTACATCACAATATTTTCTAATTTTTACATTATTCCTCCATATTTAACACATTATCCTTCCATATTAAAAAGTAAAGAAACGTGACATATTCGGTACAATACATGTTTGTATTGAAATTTATTTTTAGTTGAAAAATAAATAAAAAATTTATTTATTTATTTATGTACTTTTTGTACTTTAAAGCAGGCATTGGCGAGTTATTTTAAGACAAAGTCACCATAGTTATAAGTTTATTACGTGCCATAAAGTTTATTGTGTCGCTTTATGCAAGTCCGCATGGCTCATAGAGGAGGAAGCGAGACGAGTATACGACTCTTCTACCTATCTCAGTTTCTCTAATAGTAATGAGATAGGTAGAAAAAAAATATTGTCTCTCTGTGTTACTCATACTATTGGTTGACACTGGTTAGGGTATCACTGTCTTACTCGTATGTTAGTTACAGAAGTCTGAGTGGCTTCTCTAAGCCACGTTTGCCCATGCATGCTTTAAAGAGGAAGCGTTATTACGGTTGCAATTGATATTAGAGAATCTCAAAATTATAATAATGCAGTAGGTACGTTTCCACTAATCTATTGTTTTTTTATTGAAATTTTAAATCTAATGACACTTGTATTTTAGAACAAAAAAAAAAAAAAAAAAAAAAAAAAAAAACAATTGCTTTGTTATGGATCCTAAAACATGGAAATCCCTGCCACAATTTTAGTCCGATAAAATTTTGTATTTTAAAGGGGTACGAGTACTAGCCTAGACCAGCAGATTTTAGGGACCATATAATTTTAAAATTAAAAAATATAATAGACAATTTTTACTCTATTAAGGCATGATTCATAATTTTTTTTTGAACGCTTACCTATATCAACAGCTCCCTCAGTCTCCAAAACCAT